>NC_051271.1:34100207-34387707 GCF_015220745.1 Sebastes umbrosus | reverse complement strand
GCTGGGATGTTGGGAACTTCCTCTTTCTTTCCATCTAAAATGGACGTCAAAGGTGAAAGCACATTTTGTAAAAAGAGGAGAGGTACATCAAATATTGTTTGTCTTTTTTTTTTCTTTTTTACTATGATAATCATATATTTTCTTGTTTATCAACATGTCAATTATAGTGGACACCAAGGCCATAATGGACTTAATGAGTCCACATTGTTGTAGGAGACAGAACTGAAGCAGAGAGGATTCTTTACCAGATAGTTGAGGGAAATTCAGATTTGGACCCGTCAGATGAGACGGATTGGGATGAGTTTGAACCCGTAGTAGAAGAAGATCGTAACAAAATACTATAAATTATATTTACAGTAAATGGGTAATTCCATGTCATGTAACGCCCATAATTTGCACATATTGCTATGTATCACTAACATTTACCCGCCTTTACCCTAAACTGAAAACTAATTTTTTTAGATGTCTAAATACGTTTTGCTGCTGCTACCGTCCACAGCAGTTCCAACACGTTCTCATCCCAACTCGTCACATACCGCTGCTTTGTCACGCCCCTTGGCATCACTTTATTTTTGGCATCATAACCACATACGATAGGTGACAAAACCACTATAATTTAGGTTTAGGAAATAACTACATGGTTGGGCTTAAAAATGCTACGTTTGTACAGTGAAAAAGACACTGAATGTTAAGAACAGGGGACACAAACAGCGTTCTCCTGGATAGAAGCCTTGTGTTAGTTGGACCATCCACCTCCCCTCCCTACATGCCCGGTATGTCTCTTTCACTCTTTAAACTACGTCACCACACCCCCACTCACGTTCTCTGAGCGTTTACTGATGTACCGGATGGGTTTACATTATAGTTAATGGAACGCCCGGTGCGTCCGACACTAAAGGGTGCCTTGTGTGGCGGTATCACACGCTGAGGGCTATGACAAAGCCTCGGTATTTGACACTCTGGGAATGAGAACTGGCTGGCATTTCATTGCTTTGCTTCCGTGACGGTGTTATATTACATGGAATTACCCATTTACTGTAATATAATTTATAGTATTTGTTAACATGAATCCAGAATGATATATTTTTTTGTTTTTCAATTACGTTTAATGTATTCTCGGTTTAATATCACTCTACAGCCAAATTCTGTCAATGTTTTGTATCTTCTAAATTCGGCCACTACAGTGGACATGCTGTAAAATTAAAATTGAAAAAGTCTAAATTTTAAGATTTTCTTTCAACCCTAGACATGAAGGGAATCCTCCAAAAAGAAGTTGGCAGACACTTTTTTTAACTTGGTTTCCTGGAGGCTAGAAAAGGTGATTAATGATGAAACTTCACAGCTTTATCTCCTAATTAGCCTGAATGAGTCATCTGATAGGAGACATTTTAAGGCAGATAAGAGACTGATTTTATCGTCTTCATGTGATTGGAGAGTCTTGAATGTGATCTGTGACTGTCTGTGTCTGTGCTGGGAACAGGGACTTAGGACATCTATACTGGAATGGTCAATGTTCAGGACACTGTAATATGTTGAAACTCACACTTTTTGACATAACAGACATGGTCTATTGTGCACATGCACATGATTTGCTAATGTATTTGCCTGATAACAGTATAATAGTAGAAACAAGCAAATACTGTACATTTAAAAGTTCTTTACTTATAATATTATAAGTATGATATGAATGTAATATTCTGTGATCACACTTGAGAGATGCAGACTTTAGAATATTAAAGAATATTGTCTGGTGTTTATATGGCAGCTTATCTAATGAGAGTAAATACAGGTGTGTATTCACTTCTTTACCTTTACCTGAGGAAATAATTCCAGCCATATCATAACTTTTTCAGTAAATACTTTTCCACTCTTACTCAAGTAGTTATTTTGATGACTACTTTTACTTATACTTGAGTACATTTACTAGTTGGGTGCCATTTCTGGCTACTCTACCCACCACTGTTTATAAACCACAAGTATTCAAACCTCTTTAGACCATCACAGGACACTGAAACTCAGACACCACACAGATAAAATAAAGAAGGCTATTACACTAAGATATTTTTACTGTTAAAAGGAAAATCCCCCCTGAAATAGTTATTTTTCTTTATTTTAATTGTGTAAATGGAGAATTTGAACCACTGCCTCCTTGAGCTAAACGGCACAGAGACCGACTGTAGTGATGATGTCATCCACAGACTAATGTTGGAGCGGCTCCATAGACGGAGAAAAAACTGGAAACACTGCCAGGACTCTATGACAGCAGTGATATGGAAGGATTTTTTGATGAAACCCCACATTCAAATACAAGTCAAGATATAGAATACGGCAAGCTCATATACTGTAGCTCATATATCTACTGAGAGTGTCACCAGACCACACCTTTATGTTTGTGTGAGTATGAAGGTTTCTCTGTGCATTAATAAAAAGTCAAACATTAAAAAAAGATAACATCGAACAAAGCGCCCCGTACACAATAACAGGGTCAGCTTAGATATATTTGGTACTGGAGCCTTTCAAACAGTGGGGCTAAAAATCTAGATCAGGGAAGGACATGTGATCATTACAACCAAAAAGTTGAGTGCTCAGTAAATTTCATGTCCATGTGCTCATCAGATTTAGAGGTATTTTACGTACAAAGATGACATTCTGACCTGTGAGTGGTGCTAGAGAAAAGCTCACAGAGTATTCATTATCAGCAATCTGCAACCTGATATCTGGATATTTGTTACAAGTGGAAGTTTTGGGCTCGTGTTGGTACAAGCTATTTGCTGGCAGTCTGCACAGAAACTGGTGATATCTGGTTCAAAGACTTAGTGGGACAGACCACCCACTAGCAGGGTAATAATCTATTATTATTATAATCAATAAATCGGGTTAACCTCTTCCATCCAGGGTTGGTCATAATACAGCCCAGTTAGCCAGCTGCTCATACTGTGTAAATGTGATACACTCACAGGCAGCAGATTGGATCTAAGCTGGTTTTCATTTCTTCTGTCAATTGAAGGTAATGAAATTACCTTCAGAGAGGAAGAAACAGAGCCCATATTTCAGTGGCTTCCTCCTCTGCTCCTCTCCCTCTCTCACCCTCTGTGGGCCTGCTGAGTCAATTTGTATTGACTTATTCTCCTCTCCATTAAATTCCTTTCTATTAGTGGTCATAATAATGAAATGGATATGAGGCAAATACACAAAGTCCACTTTCAGTTGTATGTCTCCTGTCGGTTAACCCTTTGACTTCTACAATACATTAGAAATTTTTTTTTCAAATCGTTCAGGGCAAGTAATGCAAGTAATTATTGTCTTTTCTGCAGGTATAAAAAGTGGCCACATGATGTATCTCTGAAACCAATTCACATACCATCAGTGTTTCTTAAAGCACACTTAAAGAATGATGACGTCTGTTCACCTGTGTCCATTGTGTCCGTATTAATCCGTCTCAATTACTTTGAATGGTAAAAATGCACTGAAATCATGTACCCAACCATGTCAGGAGGAGAAAATACAGTACCATTAAAGCTGTAACATGAAACTTTAATGATTCCTGTAGATAATTTGGGGATTTAGGGATTTGAACACTACCTGCAGTGGAGTGTGTATATGGGTCATTTTTCAGCCCCACCCGCAGTAATAATCACAGCAGTAATTAGCTGCTGTTTTTCTGTGAACGTGCTGGTCTTCCTGTAATTTAAATCCTTTTCCAGAGAGATGTCCTCGTACCTTGTTCTTCTACTTTATTCATTGTTTAATCAGCTCAGTGTGAACTTTGACCTTTAAACAGAGGGAGCAAAAACATGTTGGCTAACTAATAGATTGCGACATGCCAACAGCAGGATATACTGTAGGCCTATTTGGAAACCATTACGATGACAGAGAGCAAGACCCCATAAAAGCTCATCAGATGGGCCGTTGTAATAATGTCAGCTACAGCCTATATTTCTTCACATGTTGTCAAACTGGCACCATTAAAAGTATGTTGAATGACTGAGTTGGACTGAGTTAGACTCTGAGCAGGAGTACGGTATTTGCCTGGAATTCATCTCACGCAGTATCTTTACCTATCTGTTAACTTTTCTGCGACCTGGACGCTTTTGTCCTGCTGAATGTTCATGTCAGACCGTAACTTGTAATTTCCTGATTGACCAAATGCTGTCTGGAACGATAAATTAAATTACAGAGGACCACAGTCAATATTTCATTCACCACCTCCCTCTGTAATGTTAATCCATCAGATTGCGACTTAAAAGAACCATAGTCTCACAGAAAGCACCTGAATGTCGTGCTATAGATAGATAGATAGATAGATAGATAGATAGATAGATAGATAGATCGATAGATAGATAGATAGATAGATAGATGCATACTGTATAGATAGATAGATAGATAGATAGATAGATAGATAGATAGAGATATCATAGATAGATATATAGATAGCTAGATACTTTATCTATTTCCGGGAGGAATTAATAACATCCTGTACGGCATTCATCGGTCCAATCCATGTGATGTATTCACCAGTTAACCAATGGAAAACTCTAAATAACACTTGGACAACACAGAGGCAGCCTGCATCTGGCTGGGATTAAGTTTCACTCTAATTGTGTTGCATGATTCCATTTTCAACTTGTTAACTAATTCAAGATCATTCATTTAATCCATTTGTATTATTTCATTGACTCAGACTAGACACACATAACAATGAACATGCTGTAAAATAATTAGTAGACTGTTTAACCAGACTTTAATGTTACATTTTGCACAGATGAATTGTTTATTATTAATGGTATTAGCCAGCAACACATCTGTGCCAGTCGTCTGTTATCACATGTGCTCAGTATGTGCACGAGCTTAACGGTTAAACTCTGTTTTAAACTGATTTAAGACCTACACCAGGTCCCTGACATACAAACAATTTGACAAATTCTCTAAATAATAAACTGTGCATCCGAGCATTAGAAATGTGGAAAAATACCAAAATGTCATCAATACTAAATTAAAGCTAATTCATCAACTCAAAATGAAGATCATGTACGTCATACGGGAGTGTGTACTCTCTCTCTTCATGTCTCTAACAGCCGCTCTGCATCACTTGCTGTCTCTGTCTTGTTTCATAGATTTTCCTCCATCTCTCCTTCTCACCTAACCTGCCATATTTCATCACACACACACACACACACACACACACACACACACACAGTGTTGATCCCATTTATTAAAACTAGAAGATGAGGGAGAGAAGAGGGAGGCCAGTCAAGGAGGATGTAAAAAGAAAGCAACGAAGATGGAAAGAATGACGCGGGTGTGGGATGGGAAGGAGTTGATGATGGGAACTAGATGAAAGGATGAACAGATGAACAGAAGGAGAGGGGGTGACAGCCAGAAAAGACAAAATGCTGGCTGGGATGAAAAATCATGTTTGCTTGAAACATCATGCCTCCCCGTTCTGCTTTCTGATTGGCTAAAACAGGTTCCTTCCAGAAAAAATACTTGAACCCACCTATCGCACAACCGAAGACAATTCCATCAGCGGTGTTACCATGGATACAGTGTTAATAAACGTTAATACAGTGATAAATGCAAATAATTGCTTATTTTCATCAAAAACATCTCCGTCCTCGAGTGCATTTCTGAATCCGTATGAGCGGCGCCGCTCTTTTCAGACTGAAGGTGCAATGAAGAAAATGGACACGCCCATTTTTACCACCGACAGCAACAATAATAACACGGGAGGGTGCGATAAAAAACATGAATACGCCATCTGCAACAATAAAAACCAACATACAGCCAGAGATTACTTGTGATTCCAATGAAATGTGTTAGAATAGAAATAGGCACAAAAAAATGGATTGTAGGAAGAGAGGGAGGGAAGTGACAGAGTGAGATGGAGGTGAGCGAGAGATGGGTCCAAATAGAGGGTTAGGGAGAGGGAGACAGAAAAAAGATAGACAGAGAGACAGACAGACAGAGCCAGAAAATCCAGTCTGAAATCCAGTGAGTCAGAATGACTGAAGAAAAAAAATAGATAAAGGGAGAGGGCTGTGACAGAGAGGTATGAAGAAAATGGAGGGACAGGGTAGGGAGCGACACAGACAGCAGAAAAAAAGGGAGACATGCAGAGAGCGAGGGAAAGAGGAGAGGAAAAGGCGTTCAGACAAGCGTGAAGCATCAACAATGGAGGCTAACAAAGAAAATCCCAATGGAGGCATCAATCACTGCTCCACTTATCCCTCCTCCCTCGCATTTTTAGTCTTTATTGCAAGGTTTTACCCCACACTCTATCGCCCTCTTCTACCCCTTTTCCTCCCCCCCCCTGCCACTCCCACCTCCTCCATCCATCCATCCATCTATCCATCCATCCATCCATCCATCTGTCTATCCATCTGTCCATCCAGCCTCCAAAACAACACCAACCCTCCGGTGTCTGCCATCTCCTCTCATCCTCAACCCAAACAATCTGCTTATTTAAGCATCCATTCATCGAAACACACAACAAAACAAGGTTATATAATCTGTGCTGAATTATCATTAGCAGACATATAGATGGCACGATTAAAATTCACAGCCTTATCGTTCCACTTCTTCTGGGATAAAAAAAGAGGAAAACAGTCAATATGAAAATGTACAAATTAAATGTACAGAGGGAAAAAAACATGCTTTTTTTTTTTTTCTGCAGGACATGTCTGCTGTCTTCTTTCTCTATGCTCACAACACACACAAAGGAATCCCACGATATCGAGAGGAACGGCTGAACAGAACAATGGCTCAGCTGATCCAAGATAGAAATGAACACATTACTCTTCCATCTTACCTTTCTGGCTCTGCGATTCATCCATGTTTTCCTCCATTGTGGCCAGTTACAGTCCCTTTGTCTCTGTTTAGTGTGAAGCTGTTTAAAGCCCCGTGCTAGCTCTCAGCACACTGTGTGTATGTGTGTGTATATGTGTGTGTGAGTGTGTGTGTATATGTGGGAGGCTGTGTGTGAGCCCTGTAGATGATGGAGGCTCAGGGAAGTCCCTGTTTCAATGCTCTGCTCTCTCTCTCTAGCATCCCACCTCTGTATCCATCTATAGCTTTAGCTTTCTATACACATACTGATTTAAATTAAGTAATAATATGTAACGTGTTATATATGGATAAAAAAATACAAAGCCAAGCAAAATACAACAATTTTTTCTTAATATAAAGCTGTTTCTTTGGGACATTATTAGATACAAAATAAAAATTAGAGAACAACTGAAAAAAACTAGAACATGTTTACACAATTTAATGTTCAAAAAACACATTATTTTTCTCCTCCTGTCTGTCTGAATATACCTGTATTCACTGTCTGTCTGAAACGCTCCGTTTTAGCGCCTGTCTCTTTAAGACCCCCCCTCCTGAAGAAACCCAGACTGCTCTGATTGGTTAGAGAGAAAAATATGGTGCACCTTTTCAAAGGTAGTTCTCAAGCTGTGGGCGGTATATTCTAATGAGCCTGCATGTGACATAGGAAGGGGAGCCACATCTGATTGGCTGGTTGAATCACATGTTTTTTCTGATCTAGACAGCCCACAGTGAACTGACTGAGTTGTCTTATTTCACAGTTGGTGGATTGGGAGGCTCTGATATGTCCCCTTTAATAAATAAACAAGTGAATAGCGGTTGATGTAAGTCTATATTCACTCTATGAATAAGGCACTCTGACAAGTTCTAAGATTTGCAAATACTGACACATAAAGAAAGCATACGCAGACTAGAAAGGAAACCTTGAAAGCTCATTTTTAGGTGCATACTTAAAGTTACTTATAAGTTCCTCTGGTGTAGTTAGAGGACAAAAATGTCTGCGTCGAAAACTACCATGAAAATATTATATATTAATATTCTTCTCCACTTTCACTGAGTTAAATCTTTTATCCAACATCAATCCTGATCTTAACTACAGAATTTTCCTTAATTTTCTAGAATTTTGACCCTTTAAATGTTTGTTTGCATAATGCCCCTGTTGTTTTTTCTGAAAAAAAAAGAATTATTTTCTGTATACTAAATGCTAAATACTGTATATACTGTAATGTATACTAAATGCTAGTATATAGGGGAAATTGTTTTTTTCTTTCTTTCAGTCTGTGATATATCAATGATTAGCAACAACATAGATTTTGATGCATTATTATTTTTTGTGCAGTGTCACATTAATAAAAAAAAACTCCCTCTTGATACATTGGAGGACAAAATTGTCCACTACTAAAACTGCCATATATGAATATTATATTCCACTTTCACTGAGCTAAAACTTTTAACCAACTTCATTCATTATCTGTAACTGCTTATCCCATCGGGGTCGGTGGGGGGGTCTCTGTAGCCAATTTCAGCTGACATTGGGTGAAGGTGGGGGACACCCTGGACAGGTCTCCAGACTATCACAGGGCCGACACATAGAGACAGACAACCATTCACACTGACATTCACACCTACGGGACATTTAGAGTCAACAATGAACCTAACCTGCATGTCTTTGGTCTGTGGGAGGAAACCAGAGAACCCGAAGAAAACCCACGCTAACACAGGGAGAACATGCTAACCCCTCACAGAAGGGCCCCAAGCCGGATTTGAACCTGCAACCTAGCTGTGAACCTAGCTGTGAGGTGACAGTGATAACCACTACACCATCATGCAGCCCTCTCATAGTTCAGTCCTGATCATAACCGCCAAATATTCAGTCATTTTCATAATTTAAAATGACAATTTTTGAGCTGATGCCACTATGTTTTTCACTGAAAAAATAATTACACGAAAAATGAATTAGATCAGTTGCCATTTACTAAAAGCTAGAGGGATATATCATAGTCTGGAACATGTCAATAATTAGCAGCAACATTGATTTTGAGGCATTGTTACTTTTTGTCAGATTTGAATATAAACTCCCTCTTGTTGCCTTAGAGGACAAAAATATCCCCTTCCTAAAACTGCTATAACAATACTATATATTAATATTATTTTCCACTTTCACTGTAAATTTCTTTAACCAACTATAGTCCTGATCATAACCACCAAATATTAATTCATTTTCAGAATTGTAACCCTTTAAATGCCAGTTTATTTACATAATGCTACTGTCAGTCTAGGATATGTCAGTGATTAGCAACAATATTGATTTTGATGCTTTTTTATTGTTTGTGCAATATTAGATTAAATAATCTCACCTGTTTATCTCATCTTCAAAGCTCAGTAGCCCATACTGTAACTCATATACAGATATGTACTGCACCTAGGAGCTACAGTATATTCTCTACTATTCTATTGAGTTTGAAGGCCTGCGCATGCACATGTGAGAATGGGTGGGTGGGTGAAGGTGTGTGTATGAGAGACAGGGAGGGGAGAATTGTGACGTGCAGTACAATATAATTTCAAAAACACACACACACACACACACACACACACACACACACACACACACACACATACACGCCTGCAGTGCTCCATAATACAGCAGCAATGCCCCTATACTGGAAATCAAGAAAATAGCATATATTTGCCCCATAGGGTAAATATAGGGAAGCCCTGGAAGGAAAGCGAGAATTTCTTTTTTTTTCTGCTGATCCATTTTCAATGTCTGATCTAAATGATTTCCTCTACTGTGTTTATGACTTAGGAACAGGTGGAAAGACTTTTTGCCAGGATAATCTTTCTAAGTTCCTTTTTTTGTCAGTAAAACAGGTAAAATAGGTCAATTAAAGGTTTTAGGCTGATTTTTCCAAGTTCCTTTTTTTTTTATTTGCCTCTTAGGGGAAACAGGTGGAAGAATTTTTCCACGCCTTTGTTGTTGTAATACTTATTTTGTCCACCATAGTGCACCACTACCCCATGTTCTAAATAGTACTAAGCATTCAGGTTTTCTTCCAGGTGAGTTTTATTTCTCCACGCACTCTAAATACAAGGTAGGTATAGAGTCTATAGACTGTTTCAACGGCATTGCGTTGCTAGGCAACAGATTGTGTCCATGTTTACTTCCTGTCAGTTTATGTCATTCACATACACTGTAACAGGAAATAAACTGGGACACATCTGGACGTTTACAACTGTGAAATGGTCAAACGTTATATAGTCTGTTAGCAAGTTATGTCAAATTACTGTCATGTCAAAGCCCATGTTTAAAGCCCTGGACAGGCTCCAGTATGTCCAGAACTCAGCTGCCAGGGTTCTCACCCGCACTAGGCCCCGGCAGCACATCACCCCTACACTCATCCACCTTCACTGGCTTCCAATCAAGTCCCGCATCATCTATAAACTCCTCATTCTCATATACAAATCCTCCATGCCCCTCAGAACCTAACCGACCTTCTCCACCCCTACACTCCATCTTGGAAACTATGATCCTCCGACACTGGTCTGCTCTCCACCCCCCACACCCGTCTGAGAACATTTGGCGACATAGCCTTCAGCGTCGCGGCCCCTGCCCTCTGGAACTCTCTCCCTCCTGAAATAAGAAATAATTCATCCCTGGACATTTAAAAAAAACACCTCAAACACCTCCTGTTCATCAAGGCCTATGATCTCAGCTGACTCTTCCTACACATCACTCCATCTTTAATTCCAGTGTGCCTAGAAGCACAAGGCAAAGCATTGGACACTTCTCCAATTAAAGAACTCTGATTGGCTCTTTGTTTTGTGGCCTTCACGTAAATACAACAGGAGATCCCATCGTAAATGCTGAACATGTTTAATGTTTACGATTTGAAATCGGTGCGTCCAGGATGGACTTCCGAGCCGATTAGGGGATGTTTAAAACAGTCTTAAAGTGTCAGCAGGCAGTATATTTTTGGCATCAATGGGAAAAAAATCCATAATAACCTTTCAGATTATTGTAATTCAATTGTTCTGAGAGAAAACTAGACTTCTGCACCTCCTCATGGCTCTGTTTTCAGGATTTAAAAAAATCTAGCCTGTGACGGGAGACTTTGACCAATCACAGGTCATTTCAGAGAGAGAGCATTCCTATTGGCTGTGCTCCGGTCATGTGACCAGAACTTGGGGTTCCTTCACCAGATTTTAAAATGGCAGCGGCGTCACAAACTTTCTCATTTTACTGCTAAACCGTGCACTACAAGATGATTCTGAAAACATCTGAGGAGAGAAATAGGCATTAACATAACAGAATATTGATTCATATTTGATCAGCGCTGCCTAGTTTGACCGTTTGGTCGGAGTTCGTGAGTGATTGACAGCTGGCTCTCGTAGATGGCAGCTGGACAGCAGACCTCAGATCAGCTCTTACTGCTTTTTTCCCTGTGAAATCTTGCAGATGCCGTTAGGAGCATCGGAGGACACCGGAGGACACCGGAGGACACAGAGGAACGTGATTTTTTTCAGGTTACCTGTTTCATGCACTACTGTCACGATATAGCAACCGTTTTATAAAAATAACTTTTTATGTAATTAGCTGATTTTCCCTCCCAAAAGTAGAAGTAATTTTCTTTAATATAACTTATCCTTACCCCTCCAAGTCAAAATAAAGCTAATAGAATTGGTGTACATCATCTGAGCTGGGAACCTGAAGATTAATTTGAGATGCAGCTCAGACGCTATCCCATCTTGGATAACCTACCAATCCTGCAGAAACCTCCTTACTGTAAACCTAGCTAGGAAAGCCATCCATGCTTTGAATGCTCCAGGTCTCTAGTTTGTGGTCAAGTTTCAAAATGGGGACTAACATCATCACACATGAATACAGATGGGCTATTGAAGCTCAGGAGGTAGACACAAACACACACACAAGGCGTGGTCCAAGGTAGCTTTGGAGCTTCTTTTCCTAGGAAGTCAGAGGTTGAGAGTGACAACATTTACTTAGAAGTAATCATGATTTTAATCTGGTTTTGTAAGGTATTTTATACTTTGGAATATCACCCACCACAAGTAGTGATTACCCAATGACATTTAACATCTCTGTCCTCTATATATATATACATTTTCCCAGCATTTAGTTTGTGATTTTGTTTTTGGGCTGGAGATCTCCGGTAGATAAGTTTTGGTGGTTTTTGGTTTAAGTTAGACACTTTTGAGTTTAGACGGTTGAGCTGGGTGCGACGGCCCACTGCGTGGCTGGCCCAGCAACTTCCCCTTCTTTTGTTCATTTAACCGGGATCTCCAACCTTTTGTTTACTCAGTTACATTTTTTATAGTTACTTTTGTCCTGATTTAAAATAAATTGATTGTTATATAGCCTCTGTTTGTCTGAGAGGCCGTAACATATTTGGGGGCTCGTTCACGCGTTTTTTTCCCCACACTGGCGTTGTGTTGTTGTAAGCTTGTTTAATCTGTTTTCATCGCATCATTTGTGCTTTCCTGAATAACCAATTCGGATTCGGGTACATCCCTAATATAAATAAAGTTGTCTTTACTTTGCTATGATGTTCATGACAACAGTTATTGTTTCTTTATCTGGATGGTTATATTGTTTTAATTCTAAACACTTTTAGACAAGATAAAATTATAATAAATACATAGTACCAAAATAATCAGTTGTAGCTGAATGTCTGCATAGAACTTCACCTACTGCAAAAAATATGTGTTGTCATGAAGGTGAATTCATAAACTTTAACACACATGCACATGCCCACACAGGTTCCCATATAGTGTTTTGACAGTTCTGTGTAAGTCACGCCTACTTTGAGTAAAATAGATAACTGTGTGCTTGGCAGGACCTTTAGGAGAAGGTGTGTCTCAAGAAAAGAACATTTTTCTTAATACTTCTTTCTCATGGGAACAAATGTGTGGGCGTGTGTGTGTGTCTTTGTGTGAACTGATTGTGTAAGTGTGTGTGTGTGTGTGTGTGTGTGTGCACTAATTGTGTAAGTGTGTGTGTGTGTGTGTGTGTGTGCACTGATTGTGTAAGTATATTATAAGTGTGCCTGTATCATAGAAATCTAATCCTAAATCTAATTCTAGTTGTAGTTCTTTTCTCCCTCTTCTCACCTGCCCAATTGCTAATTTAGTAATTTCTTCCTGACACTCCTTTATCTCAAGAGTGTCTTATTCCAATGCTTATTTAGCACCTCACTCCATCACGCTGTTTCGTACACAATAGTATACTTATTTAAGCAACTATTGTTTCAGAACTCATTTATTCCTTTCAGTGGTCCACAGACGATCGTACCCCGTCCACCAGATCACACTGAGTGCCAATCCGGTATAGGATATAGAGTACGACCTTCTTGTCAGTGATCAGAATACACTCACACACACACACCCTCAGTGCAAGAGGAAATGCGTCTTCTCTACCAGGTCACGTTTAGGTGACGGTCCAGGACAGGTGTGCAACTCCTCCTCACCAAAGCCGGAGCTCTGTCTTCAATCACACTCACCAACACACACACTGGTTCTTACCTACTCCAACTATCCTGTAAATCCTTGACCTATTTCTAGATTACAGCCCCTCAGGTGAAGAAACAAGAACTATTCTATATTCTACAGACAGATTACCCTGAACTGCCTCCTTTCCTGAGTGCCAAGGCTGCCTATTAGAATACTTATCCCATCTTGGATGACCTACCAATCCTGCATAAACCTCCTTATTGTAAACCTAGCTAGGAAAGCCGTCCATGCTTTGAATGCTCTAGGTCTCTAGTTTGTGGCTGTAACGTTTCATGAGGCTGTGATTATCCTAGAGGTCACCACAGGTCATTTCACACAGTGAGGACAAGTTTCAAAATGGGGACTAACATCATCACACATGAATACAGTTAGGCTCATTGGATCCACAAGAGTCTCAGCTTTACAGTGATACCCAATTTATATAATTCTAAAACTGTTTAGGGACCCCAGTATGCGGAATTATTCCAATACACCATTTTTAGAACAGGCAAAAATAACACATTTATACTGCATTAAAACAACTGCATGGTCTTTGCCCAAAACTGCAAATAGCTGTCATAAAGTGGGCAAGTCTGTAAAGGGGAGACCCGTGGGTACCCATAAAACACATGTTCAGTCGCATATCTTGAGGTCAGAGGTTAAGGGGCCGCTTTGAAAATGGTCATGCCAGTTTTTCCTCGGCAAAATTTAACCCAAAGAAAACGGAACCTGCTACAGCCTCTGAAAGACAGTAAAGTTGGTCAGGATCGCGTGGGTCTCAGAGAGTTAATGCAGTTACCCACTATGGCCAAATACATCTCACAAGTTGATGTGTCCCTTGATGAAGCTGATGAGCAAAAGCTCCAACACCAAGGCTTCACGAGAATCGATGTTGATCTGAACAAAGGTGTAGGGGGAAAGGACATCTACATTTAGTACAAACGTGGGTCATTACCAATCACCAAGCTCCAAGTTACATTCAACAATGACATGGCTGCTGGACTGATCGATGCAGGGTACAAAAAGATCGATAAAAATCTCAATGCTGGAGCAAAAGGTGACTGTGTCTACCTTTGATACTTCAGAGGGTCCGGAGAGTATGATACTCCCATAGTGGACATTGAGGTCTCTACAAATGCAGATAGTGAAGCCGTGAAGTTTCGGAATGACTTGGAGAGACTGGCCTGTGATCTGAACCGCAAGGCTGGAGGGAACTGGATCCACACCTGGTTGAAGAGAGAGAAGAGAACCTACATCTGTGATGTCACTGTCACTGATTCCTACGGAGCAGATTCCGACTACTTAAAGAATGGTTACATCCGTGTGGATGAAGATACTAACAAGGGTGCAGGAGGATCCGATGTCTTCATCTGGTACCGTCAGACCACCGACCCCGGGCGTGCACTCAGTGATCTGAATGTCTCCACTGATGATGCCGAGTATCATGCCCTTCAGCAGCAGAAATACACGCCAGTGAGTGTTAACCTGAGCGAGAGGACCAAAGGGGACGCGGTGTACCTGTGGTACAAGAAAGACCAAGTCCACAATCCCATTAAGGTGTTCACCCTGCTTCTCAACATGAAGGCTGTCCCAGTGTACGAGAAGGCTGGTGTCACTGTTATCGAAAGATATCTCAGCAGCTCCTGAAAAAATTGCGCGAAAGCGATGGTTTGTTCAGTTCATTTCAGTGTTTTACCCCAAGAGTGACTCATTTTCTCAAACAAATCGATAGAGGATCTCTGAACAAGTCAACAGACCTAACATTTCTGACTCTGCATGGCGCTGTTGTGTGTGTTCGTGCGTGTGTTAATCTCCCGACAGAGGGCGCAGAGGACAGAAGCTGCGCGCAGTTTAAATGATACCAATAGGTTACTGTGTGTGTCACCTAGCATAGTTTTTATAGCATGACTAACTTGAGTTTTGAACTAATGTTTCCCGCCAGTAGGTGGCTAATCACGTGGGGTGTCTCCTAGTGTTAATGTGCATGTACGTTGTTTTGATTTCACATGTAAACAATGGTGTGCTATGACTGTTCTAAGAGATTCGCGTAGCGGTCTCCGAAAAAATCGCGCGAAAGCGCGATTTCTTTGCTCCATAGGAATGAGTGGCAAATCGACGTGAAGAGAGCTCAAAAACACTCATCTTTAGGGCCATACAGAGTCGCCATACTTTAACGTAGAAAAATTATGAAAAGTTTAAACGGGTCACGAGACTTGGGACTTTATTGGGCCTATCAACCCCCTTCTTATAACCTCACTATGGTCCTCAGACCCCCCCCCCAGCACCAAGCACACTGGTCAAAATTTCTTGGGAAATTTTCTAGTTACCTAGGTATAGTTTCTCCTCTGTGTTATTTATTAGTATGATTTTGTGTGCCCCCTTTTAAAGCGTCCTTGGGTTTCTGAAAGGCGCTATATAAGTCCACTTTATTATTATTATTATTATGTCTTTCGTTTGGCTAGAAATGTATTTTAATCAGCGCTGATCTGCCGTTAGCGTTAGCTATACTGAAGTTAGTAGTTAGCCCGCTAGCTAGAAGTGAAAACGGGTTGTTCATGGCTAACCAACAGATACAACCCAGGTTAAGTTGACTGTCTAGCTAACGTTAGTTTACTGTAACATTAGTTTGTATTGTGTTTTGTCACATTGTTTGAGGGAACCAACGCTATAACATTTGGTTACAAAGCATACTGGACGCAATCATCGCTAATGCTAACGTAGCTCCTCAACAATCTAGCCTGTGACAACACATTAGTTCAGGTTGAAAGGACTGTGACTATTGGTAGTTGTTTTTGTTTAAATGTGCTGAATTATAATTGTATGGTTTATTGTTGTAAGAACGATTAAACTAAACTAGCTAATATATGCTATCTTGCTAGGCGCCGACGCGAGTGGCAGCCTGTCTTAGTAGCTCTCCGTGTTTCTACTTTCTTTGTCTTTTTTTTGCTACTTTTTCGTGAATTCTAACTTTCTACTGCGCTTAGTTTTTGTCAGCGATAGAATACTGCACACTTTATGTAAATAGTTTCCTTTTTCACAGCCGTCTTATTTAGTTATTATATTTAGTTAGCCTGACCAACGGACATGATCGGACAACGGACGGTGTATTCGTTTGAAGCGCTCCTCGCCTTTAGGGACCGAGTAGCAGCGCCACCGAAGGATTTACCTGCCGAGATATGGCCACACAGACGGGGATCAAGAGCCGGTGTGATCATGAGGGGGAGGAGGGAGAAGAGGAGGAGATTTAAACCCGTCCTGCCTTCGGTGATCATGGGGAATCTGAGATCTCTGGCCAACAAGACGGACGAGCTAGCAGCCCTGGTGAAAGACCAACGGGAATACCGAGAGTCCAGTGTGTTGTGCTTTACGGAGACATGGCTGAATGGGATTATACCAGACTGCTTAGTGGAACCGGACGGCTTCACGGTGGTGCGAGCTGACAGAGACAAACAGAGCGGTAAAAAGAAAGGGGCTTGCTGTCTTTGTTAACTACAGATGGTGTAATCCCAAACACATCACTGTAAAGGAACGCATCTGTAGCCCGGACATTGAGCTGCTGGCTGTGAGTTTGAGGCCATATTATCTGCCTCGAGAGTTCTCACACTGCGTCATGTGACATGATCAAAAATGACTTGTGCATGATTTATGTTTTATGGTTGTTTTTATTCTATTTTGTATGTTTTATCCTGATTGTTGGTTGTTTGGGTTACTTTTAATATGTAGATTGAAGTGTTTTTAAGATGTCATGAACTAGACCCGTGGACAGCCACACCCCCAATCAAAGAGACTGATTAGGAGAGGAGCGGCAGGTGTGGCGGCGCGCTTGCAATTAGCAGGATGCAGCACAGGTGGAGAGGACAAAAAGGAGAGAGCAGCTCACAGCAGGAGAAGATCTTCAGTCAGAGACAGTCCAGGGACAGCGGTGCAGCAGAACAGCTCTCCTAACTACAACCTACCAGCCCAGTGACCTGAGAGTTCTTGTGAGACTACATGCAGCAGACCGTGTCCGCCAGGGGCGGACGCATACACATGCTGTTATGTCCACAAAAACAGGTTATAAACTAACACCGTGTCCTAACTGGATGCGAGCGTCCGACTATCGCGCTGCATCGCGCATCTGACGCTCTCTGTCCACTGAATACCTTAAATCTGCACTTCTGTTACATCATGTAAAAAAAAACAGGAACATATCAGCTGTGAGCTCCAGATTAGACTGGAGCTGGAGACGTAACCACCTCAAAGATGGGTTAGTAGTAGGCCTACGTGTTATCTTCCTACGTTCGTACTTTTTTTTTTTATCAGAAAACACACGTTTTATTTGTGATATTTACTGGAAATAACATACGATATAGCCAAGAGCAAGAGGTTGTTATCTAGTGATGTTCTCCAGCCAGCTGCCACCTTATTTAGGTTTTTGACGTACTGTAGGCTACAGATAACTCCTCAGGCACGCCCTGCGTCTTGCTTGTGCCAGGGTCAAAATTTGCACACACGGGTGCCGAGATAAAGTAAACAGGGAGTTAAACAACACATTAATCTAACAGTCTGACTGATTTCTTCACAAGTATAATTTAAGTTAATAAAGACTAAATGTGGATGTTTCTCTCACCAGTTGTTGTCTCTGCTCAGCCTGCTGTAGTGTAACATTAGTCCATTGTTTTATTCCACGATACTGAATAATCCTAACAGGTAGAAAAAGTAAGATGTGAGAGGAGCACAGGATGCTTTTTACTCTCTTGGTCCTAATTGGGCTTGAATGCACCAGGTTTGTAGGTCTACTTTCTCTCATTTTTTTCTATTGAGCTAGATTAAAAAAAACAACAAAGAAAACAAACACGCAAACGGAGCGGATCAAAACGAGGCTTCTTACTGAAATATTGTCGTGGCGGTTCATATTTCCCAGAGTTTCCATGGTTGTCTCTTTGCGCTGTGTGTTCGTATTTGATTTGAGACATTAGTGAGGTGGCTGTTATATTTCTTGACAGGTAGATCGTAATAAAGTTTCACTAGTGAACGCTACACATATAACTGCGAGCGTCAATGCCTGTGCTGAAAGTGTCAGTAATTAAGTTAATATTTTCATTTACATCCAGGACAACTGACCCGGTTTTCTCGGCTCATGTTATCTAAATTAATCAGCCGTTCCTCTCAATATGAGTGACAGGAAAAAATAGGAACCGTGTATCCGATAGAAGTTCAGACAAAACGTCATGCCGCGCTGTTCAGCGCCGTGTTGCTCGCGGCCAGTTAGGACACTCCAATGGAAAACAATGTAATCAAGCCCAAGTACATGTCCTAGTTGTTTCCTAAATGCAAAACTATCACTGTTTTGTGCTTTATTTTGCATTGCAGTGTTAAGTCCTTCCATTACCAAACTGAATAAATTAATTTTACTTATAGCCTAGCTGTTATTTCAGTTTAGTTTTTTGTCAAGAGAGAATTCAGCTGAGGGGGCACAGTGACCTTTTAGGACGGGCCTGGACCCCCAAGGCCCGCCCCTAACGCCGACACTGTTCTGGAGAGACGACCGAGACGGGCAGACGGCTGGTAGGAGTACGGGAGGAGCTAAAACGCGGACACGGGAGGATCTCTGGATTGGACTGGAGTGGACTGGACTGGATTAAAGAGCCGGATTGGACTGGACTGGATCACTGGATTGGACTGGACTTTTTATAGGGTTTTAACCTTGCTGCTAGTAGCATTTTATTCCTTTTAGCTTTTAGATTAATCATTAATTTTCATGGAGGTGGTGGCAGAGGGCAGGATGAGGAGGGAGGTGGACGCCATCCTGGAGAACCCCTCCCAGCCCCTCCATGATGAGCTAGTCAAGATGAGGAGTACCTTCAGCCACAGACTCATCCCTCCTCGGCACAACACAAAGCGCCTGGGTCAGTCCTTCATGCTGGTAGCCATCAGGCTCCACAACCAAGGCTGACCCCCATATGAGAACTATTAGGGCTTTAAGACCTTTAAACACACACTATCTGCAACCATCTTGGACTCTAACCACTGGCGCACTTTACACTCACCTTACACTATACATCCTATTTACCACTTTATTGCTGACTGCACATATGTACATATTACATTTATTCATTGACGGACTGTACACACTATGTTCACCCATTCACTCTGTATCTCTTATATCTCTATTATTGTTTTATAATTTTTGTTTACCTTTACCTCTCCTGTGATTCACTCTGTTTGCTGATGTTGCTGCTTTGACACCTGACTTTCCCTCCGGGATTAATAAAGGTTCATCTTATCTTATCTAATGTCAGCTGTCACTTGTTGCCATAGCAACAGTAAACATTCGTGTGTGCAAGAATCAAGCTACACTGTAATTACAGATCAGGATTCATCGTATTTAGCACAAAATGCATGATTTTAGTGGTTAGTAACCCCAGTAAACCTATAGAAAATAATTCATTTAATTTGTAATACTTATCATATTACAGAAGCTTTTCAGGATAACATTCAGCAAACTTGTATACAAATTTAAATTCAGCAACATTTTATTTAATAAAACAAAACACAATCAATCAAGAAATGTTAGAAATGAAACTAGGGATATTTAGGGAAGTGGGAGCATTGCGACACGGGAAACAACTGGTGTCCGGCAATGTCATGGATACCATGCAACGCCTTTTCCTTGAGACTGTCAGGCAAAACAAAGGCTGTATTCGAAACCGCATACTAGTAGTACGTACTGATTTGGCCAAAATGTAGTATGTAGTATGCAGTATGCGAACAAAAGCAAAATCTCCAGTATGCCAGAAATACCCGGATGACGTACTGATTTGGAAAAATTCTCCAGTCTGCATCAGACCAGTCTACCTCGCCTACTGTATCCCACAATGCAAAGCGCTGGAACAGTACAGGCTACGGGTACAAAAACAGCAGCCAAAAGCTGCTCGTTTTTTACGTTGTTTGTAGCCATTTCAACACTAAATTCACTTCTGAAAGTTTTTGAGGCGAGAAATCAACTGTGTAGATTATTAATATCGGCAGTTTTACGAAGTTAGATGGCGAATCGAACATTTGTTCCACCGTTGTCGGAGTTTAGAAGCTCCACAGAATACCGTGACAGCCAGCAAGCCGGGTAGTCACGCTCAGAGACCGCTATGAGCTGCTGGAGCTCACTCCGGTCTCGTAGACAAGAGGCTTTTATTTCCTTGTTGACGGATAGTTTGTTTAAATATCACAACACAGATGTCCATTATAAATTAACAGGAACCTGTGTTTATTTGCCTTTTTTCGAGTTAAAAAGCTCCACAATCGCCCGCGGGCGTAGCTCGCTGGAGAGCCGGCCAGTGACGCTCACAGAGCGGCTGCAGAGCAGCAGAGTGGCGAGGGAAAGAGCAGCTTCTGACGGGGCAGAGAGATTCCTGATGAGACAACATGACACTTTTTTAACATTTCTCTAATATCTGGAGGGAGATCAGTCCACTTTTTTTGTTGTTGCTGTAACTGAAAAAGCAGTTTGAGTAAAGTAAACGTTGTGGATGAATGTTTTATATTTCCCGTCTCTCCTCGTTGATGATCCTGTTTGTCAGACTTCTTTATGAGCTGTCAGAATAAATAGTTTAAACCTGCAGTATCTTATAAAGTAAACAAGCAGAACATAAACAACAAAATCAAAGTTGTATTTTTTGATAATATTGTAATAGTGGTACAAGTTTGTTTTTTTGTCCTGTGCTTTAAGAGCTGGTTTTAAGGCTTAAGCCTCGTCTAGCATACTGCTAAATACATCACTTTAACTGTCACATACTGCATACTACTCAGGAACGCAGTATGCAGTATGTATTGTATACTGCATACTGCGCTCCTGAGTAGTATGCAGTATGCGGTTTCAAATACAGCCAAACTGATGTCTCTTCTGTTTACTAAGGGCGTCCTTAGTAACACATTCCACATCTTGGAACTTAAGCCTGTCCCACTGTTTAATGAGCACCACAGCCTTTGAGTTGAATCCTGCTCTTTCACGCCTGGAAGGCCGCCTTCTACGGAACACAAATCACATGATTTTTGAGACGGTGGGATCGAGCTCTTGGCTGCGCTGGAGCTCCTCCAGCGTGAATACAGGAAGTGAGTCTTGCCGTGGTGGCAGCAGATCTTGGGCAGACTGAAATAACTACACAGCCCTGGTTTCAGCAGCCGAATCCCACTGGTCATGAACATCCAGAAGAGCCTTAACAGCATCAGTATCATAATGAAGTTTAAGAGAACTAGCGACTGACACTGGACCTTTAGGCGGAAGGTGTCTTGGATGTCATCATAACTAGCATCCTCAGCCTCAGCAAGAAGGTGCTTGTATATCTTTTTCAGTAAAAGGAATACATTTCTGGAACGCCCTACCAACGGAAATAAAAATACAACCTGACCCGAAAAAGTTTAATGAAAAGGTGAAACACTGGCTGAAACTAAACCAAACCTGTGATCACTGATTATTGATTGGGAACATACATATGTAAATTGATTGTAATGTACAACGTAGTATTGTTTGATTTTATGAATGATGTGCTATTCTGTATTTTTTATTTATTTTCTTTTTCTTAAAAGCCTAACCAGGGACAAGGTCTGCAAATTAGCTATGGCTAGATGTCCTATATACGTTGCATCAGTTGCACTTTAATTAAGTGTAACTATGCCTATGTATTGTCCCTGTCAAATAAACTAAGAAATAATACGGTTGTGACGAAATATCTTGCCACGAAATATCGCGATATAAAAACGTGATGATATGCATCGTCAAGACGAAAAAACTAGATCGCGATATCAGGGCATAATAGATACTACGTACATATGTGGCTCCGGGGCTGAAGCTGCAGCCAGTAAAATCTGGTCTTCCCTCGCCGAAATTGAACCAATCAATCGTAACGCACGGCCGCAGCTTCTATGGAGCTCCACACACATCAACACAGCGCAGTCAGTGAACAGCTGATCAGAGAGGCCGCGGTGGAGAGACGAGTTGAGGCTACGCTTGTTGCTGTAAGTAAGTGCAATAAAACTTTGCAAGTGTAAAGCAAAGATTATTACACCTGTTCAACAAGCATAAACACGATGAAACGGTTAAACATGGAGGAAAGCAACGTTTCGATCTGCTCTGTCCGCTGTCTCTCATCCACCGCTGTTTACACAAGCACAGCGCGTTGGCTCGTTGGCTAACAGCGTGTTGGGTAACAGCGTGTTGGCTCGGCAGCAGCACTTTTTTCAGTCATATATTTTCATCATTCCAGTTTTGTTAAAATGATTGTTATAATACCGTATCGTATCGACCCAATATCGTGTATCGTATCATATCGTATCGTGAGCTGAGTGAATCGTCACACCCCTAATAAATAAAATAAATAAATGATGGACATCATCTTCATCAGCATCCCTTCTTCCACATGGAGGCTATTACACCGACATTAATGTGACAAAGGGGCATTTTGTAGTAATTTTACCACAAGAATAAGAAGTTTGGGTAAATAGATGATAAACGTGTTGTTAGAGTGATGCATCTCTGAGGGTTGAACCCACATCAGGATGTTTACCATTGAGATTTCCGACGGTGTCCTGAAGGCAGCACGTCTCCAGTGTAGAGCAGGGGGCTGTGGCTAGATGCTACACAACGAGGCTGACATACTGATCCACAACTGTTCATGAGCTCTGAACAGACACACTACCGACACTGAAGGTAAGTGAGCCGGGCCGAAGGCTGCAGACACATTATGCACTGAGGACGACAGGGAGACATTGTGTTCCTAGACGGGCTCGTTTTAAAGGCACATGAAGCCTTTCTGTCCCTCCAGGGCAGGGTGGGCTCGGTGGGAGGACGAGATAGGTCCTGATAATGGCGGAGGGATATGGTTAATGGATAATGGTGGCGTAGGGATATGGATGTGTGTGATTATAAATTCCGTTGTACCACACCTCTCCGCGCTATTCATCACGGTAACCCGGGTTACGGGTTACGAGGTGCGGCAGCACCGCATTCCTCTCTCATCAACAACACTACCGACAGCTAAAAGCTCCCGTCCTTTGTTCCGTCCGTGAATACAGATACTGTGCGGTCTGTTCAGGGCTGGACCCGTGAGGCTTTCAGGTAATGTCGGAAATATCAGGAGTGAAGGGAGAAGCTCCTTCTAAGGTTGCTACACCCTCTCCCTCCCTCCTGGAGGGTCCGCCATATTAAAGCAGCAGTAGGCAGAATATTTTTGGCATAATTAGGCAAAAATTCCATAATAACCTTTCAGCATATTGTAATTAAAGTGTTCTGAGTGTTTGCGAGTGATTGACAGCCGACTCTCAAAGACGGCAGCTGGACAGCAGACCTCAGATCAGCTCTTACTGCTTGTTTTCCTTCGGTAAGTTAAATCGTGCAGATACCGTTAGGAACACCGGAGGACACAGGGGTACATGATTTTTTTCAGATTACCTTTTCATGTACTACTGTCATGATATAGCAAACGTTTTATAAAAATAACTTTTTTAAATCATATTTGCCCCAATCTCGCCTACTTCAGCTTTAAGTGCCATCTCAAACCAGTCAGCAGGGAGTGAAGTGGGTTCATTGTATTCATAAGTAGTTTCTGATGTAACGTTATGTGTATTTATAAACTGGTAAACTTGTGATAAATTAAGTAAGTGGGTTATGAAACCCTCCAACAGCGATGCCGACTTAACCAGCTGCCTTTACTGAAGATGTGCAATGTCGTTCTGTGTTCCTCATGGAACACAATCTAACGTCAGTTCCGTGTGACTACCGGTACAAGAATTTACTGTAAACTGCTCAAACTGAGAGACATTTGATTTATCCTGCCTTATTGTCATATATTCATTCTTCTTTTTACCCCTATCAGGAACTATAACCCCATAATTTATTATATCTTCAACTGTGTAAGACTTATCAGTATGATACGATAATACTTTATTGTCAGACAGGTCTGAAATTTGTTTTGCATTACAGCAGCTCCATTTGCAACATCACAGAAAGGACAAAGACAAGAAACAAGGATACATACATTTAAACATTACAATCACAGAAGACAATATTCAGGGCCCTTCAACGTACATTTGATCTGGGATTAGGCTCCATATTTAGTTTTAGGATTGACTGGTGTACAAAAGAGTACTTCAGTCTAACCTTATTAAATCGTGGAACCCTGTATCCGATTTCATGGTAACAATTCATAATCACTGTTCAAGACATGGTTGGGGTCAGAGGCGATGGTGTTAGCCAGCCTTAAGATGTTATTATGATAGGCTGATTCATAGAATTTCTCAAGGAGTTGACCTACAATCTTTGAGCAGATTTTCATTTGGTGGAGCAGTTTTGACTTTAAAGTAGTGGACAAACTCTTGTACCATGTAGTATAACAATACTGTAGAACACTCATAATCACAGCAGTAAAAAACAAAAGAAGAATTGGTTTACTCGCCCCAAAAGACCTGAGAAGGCGAAGAAAGTCAATTCTTTGTTTGCATTCATCCGTTCCACCAGCTTGGAATTTTTACATTGGGCATTGTACAGCAGGGAGTGGGAGGGTGTAGGGACCAGACAGGAACAGGGGCTAACACGGGGACTGAAGTCAGGCACAACTGGACAGATTTCCACATTATCCAATTTTAAGTTGAGATTAATTTCCCCGTTAACATTCATTTGGTTTGAGTCGCATTAAGCCGTCGGCCAAGGCTTACTGATGGAGGGGTAGTCCCAGAGTTTCATCTGTGCAAAGGCTGACTGATAGAAATCTGTCCTTAATTCATAGCCTTTCATATCATTACCTGTTCTTCAAATTCATAACGTATTATTAATACGACACAGTATGTATCAAAATGAAAATAACGGGCTTAACAATTGAGTAAAAAACATCTAATTGCAATTATTGTTGCAGTTGCAATATGATTTTCAATATTAGAGGGGATGATCATTTTTACGTGATTATTCTCATTTTCATTGAAACACATATTACTTGATTATGATGTGATGTTTGTGGGGATCTGTACCAAACAAATATGTTTGCATAAAGCCATGGTTGCTAATCTTCTTCAAAAAATGTTTTTGTTATATTTATGAAATTCTCTTCACATCTCAACGGCAGTCAATAAATCTGTTATCTGTGGCTGTCGCAGGACTGTAACAAACCCGTCCAATCATTTCATTCAGCCCAAATGTAATGACTGGACGGGCTACCTGCCTGTCTGCGTGCACTCTGCCCGTGCACTCATTGCACGTCACCAGAGTCTTCCACCAGCTGCTAGCTTGACAGCTGTGAGTAACAATAGCCATGCTGGTTGTTTACGTCCATAATGATAATGTTGGCGGAGTGTCTTTGGAGGGAGGCCTGAAGGGACGGACGGACTGTCAGTGTTGATGTCTTGGTGACTTCCTCTCTAGATTCAGGGACTGTTGGAGCTAGTGCTGCTACTTTCATTGTTAATGACAACACTGGTCCGGGTTTTAAGGATGGATCTTTTTTTTAAATCTATGGCTAGTTTCTGGACCCTACCTTTAAGTCTTTAGAATATGATGTGTAGGCCAGGACATCTCTGCAGCATGACAGTATGTCATTTTAACTAACCTGTGCGCCTTCTGCGATTTGAAAATTGCAGCAGGGCATATTGTGATTTCGATGACATTTTGATCAGTTGTTCAGCCCTATTAAACATGTCAAACTACACTCCCATGATATTCCTTTCCGTTGAATTTATTGAGACTTTAAAAAAGTCTTATCATTGAAGACATGAATTGAATGATGACATCATAGTCCCCCTAAAAGACACTAGTTAATAAGTCCTGTGATTTTGTTTTTGTTTTTATTTGTTAGTTTATTATCAGGTTATGCGTTATACAATTATGCTTACTATTTCTTGTTAACCTGTTGCTCATTTTGTATTTGACTTCATTCCTTTAACTAAAAATGGTCCTTTATCTAAATCAGACTACAGTCTGATTTAGATAAAGTTGTTGGTGCAGTTGTGCTAAATTAAGATCTAGCACTCCTCAGAATAGAAAGGCAGCTGGTGAAGCTGCTGAACTGCAGACAGGTGCAGACTGAACGCCCACGGCCCGACTGGACGAGTCCACTTTCTAATGTCAGAGAGCTCATTAAAGAACTGGCTGATAATTGTGTAATTTGTTCCAGTAAGAGTAAAACAAAATCAACACAAAAAGTTGTATTTTAGTAGAAACATGTGAGTGGTTGGTAGTTTTTGCATCAGTGTATAGTGTGCTGTGGGGAACAAATGCCTCTCATGTCTTAATTATCAAACTTCAACTCTTTGGTACCAAAAAACATCCAAAGCCATACTAAATACCATATATACCAAAAGCTGGCATTGGTTGTTTTGTATTGTTTTTTTTTGATGTGATAGTTCTTGATTTAAATCATTTTAGACTGTATTTTATTTAGGTAAAGTTATTTTACAGCTGCAATGTGGTAAGACAAAATTGAACACTGATGCTTTTTAGAGGTTTGGCTTCTATTTTTAAACAGAAAAAGGGTTTTTTATTCCTCAGTGGGAGGTTTTGTAGAAAGTCTCAGCTCACCAAGTAGGTCTACTGATCCAATGCCAGTGCTTTCCTTTTTCCACATTTAAAAACTGTGTCTCTCTCTGTGTGGAACGCATTGGAATTATTTGTATTGAAGGTGAAATGAGGCCAGGTATTGCTGTGACATTACAACTGTAATGTGGTCTGCTGTGAACAAAGGCAACTGTTAATGTAGATCCGTCATGTCGTGGTTGATACCTGAGCCACTTAATAGGGTCAACACTGGCGCATATACTGAACCAGAATGTTGGGTTAGTGCATCCCCAATCATTTTGGTTTCAGTACTGAAAGTCAAATATCACACTGGCAGCTGTATCAAAAATGATAAACAACACTCACCACTCACCATTGGTAAATGGTAGGGGTGTAACGATTCATCTACTACATTGATGTATCTATTTAAATTCCTACGATCCAACTACTGTACATCGATAGGTATTCGGCAGGTTGTCCTTCACGAGAGACGTAAATCAATGTAAAATCCATTTGAAACGCAAAAATCAATTGTATCGATACTAAGGATTTGCACCTTGTATTTAAGGGCGACAAACGTATGAAAGTGTTTTTTAGCACTTTTATTAGTAAAGAAATGTTAAACGTTACTCCGGTTCACCCTCCACACATGCGCCAGCTTGCCAGCTCTGCCCTCTGCAGCGCAAGCACGCATCCATGGCGTGCATGCAGACGAACAGAGCACTGGACTCCTCTCTCTCACCCGGTAGAGGATTATTTAAACAGCGTTTGTATAGGAATGATTCTGTCCCAAGCTGTTTGATCACTATCAGCTGTTTGATCATTATCAGCGGTTGATCTCTGTATTATTGTTCTACTGTTTATATCGAAAATGAGAACAGAAGCAGCAGGTTAAACCACTGTTCATTTAACTTGAATAGAAGTTGGTTTATTATTTAATATTTTGTTAAATATTGCACTGCCTTGTATCTTGAGAACTGAATCAGCGGGTCCTGCAGTTGCACTTTTTATTATTTTCAAATAAAAGGTGTATGTATTTGCCATTAATCGTTGTTTACTTGTTTATATCCATAATTAATTTATCCCTGATTCCCTTACAAGAAAAAACTTTGAGGAATGCTGACCTGCTCTGTCCAGTATCAGCTATTTATTTCACAGTCACACTGACTGAATTTTTGTAATAAAGTACTACTGATGTGTTATAGTTAAACAGACACTAGAGCTTTGTCAGTTATTGATTGTAGATGAGAAGTAGACCGTGTGTTTCCACAGGTTCTCTTATCGCTGAGTGTCGTGTGTGAATGTTTGAACACAGTAGTTTATTGGTGACCTGTCGGAGTAGAGGTGGAGATGGAGTGGTTTGCAGAGAGATAAGGAGATAAGGAGGTGTCACTGCCCTTCTCAGTAGCAGCAGTATGACAAGAGGTAGGGATTTATATTTATGCTTATATTTTATGTCAGAACACAGTGTGAAAAAGATGTATGTAAATTAGGGCTGGGAAATATGGACAATATATATTAATATATATATACAGCGGGTAAAATAAGTATTGAACACGTCACCATTTTTCTCAGTAAATATATTTCCAAAGGTGCTATTGACATGAAATTTTCACCAGATGTTGGTAACAACCCAAGTAATCTATACATACAAAGAAACCAAAACAAATAAGTTCAGAAATGAATTTATGTGTAATAATGTGAAGTGACACAGGGGAAAAGTATTGAACACATGAAGAAAGAGAGGTGCAAAAAGGCATGGAAAGCCAAGACAACAGCTGAAATCTATCAGTAATTAGAAAGCAATCCGGCCCTTTGTCAGTGCAAATTAATATCAGCTGGTTCAGTCCCAACTGATGGCCTATAAAACGGTGTCTAATTACCAAGGTGTCACACAAGAAACATCTCATGATGGGTAAAAGCAAAGAGCTCTCGCAAGACCTTCGCAACCTTATTGTTACAAAACATACTGATGGCATTGGTTACAGACGCATTTCTAAACTTCTGAATGTTCCAGTAAGCACTGTTGGGCCATAATCCGGATGTGGAAAGAACATCAATTCACCATACAGGTACAATTGTTTCAAAGAAATCAATAAGTAATGCACTCAACCGCCATGGCCTGTATGCACGCTCACCACGCAAGACTCCATTGCTAAAGGAAAAGCATGTTGAAGCTCGTTTAAAGTTTGCTGCACAACATTTGGACAAGCCTGTGAAATACTGGGAGAATATAGTCTGGTCAGATGAGAGCAAAGTTTAACTCTTTGGATGCCATAATACACACCATGTTTGGAGGACAAATGGCACTGCACCTCACCCTAAAAACACCATACCAACAGTGAAGTTTGGAGGTGGGAACATCATGATGTGGGGCTGCTTTTCAGCATACGGTACTGGCAAACTTCACATAATTGAAGGAAGGATGAATGGAAAAAATGTACCGAGACATTCTTGATAAAAATCTGCTGCCATCTACCAGGATGATGAAGATGAAATGAGGGTGGACATTTCAGCAAGACAATGATCCCAAACACACAGCCAAGGAAACTCTCAATTGGTTTCAGAGAAAGAAAATAAAGCTGCTAGAATGGCCAAGCCAATCACCTGACTTGAATCCAATTGAAAATCAAAGGAAAGAACTGAAGATCAGAGTTCATAGAAGAGGCCCACGGAACCTTCAAGATTTAAAGACTGCTTGTGTGGAAGAATGGGCCAAAATCACACCTGAGCAATGCATACGACTAGTTTCTCCATACAGGAGGCGTCTTGAAGCTGTCATTACCAACAAAGGCTTTTGTACAAAGTATTAAATAAATATCAGTAAGCGTGTTCAATACTTTTTCCCTGTGTCATTTCACACTATTACACATAACTTTATTTCTGAACTTATTTGTTTTGGTTTCTTTGTATGTATAGATTACTTGGGTTGTTACCAACATCTGGTGAAAATTTCATGTCAATAGCACCTTTGGAAATATATTTACTGAGAAAAATGGTGACGTGTTCAATACTTATTTTACCCGCTGTATACCGATATATGTCATTTCATATCTCGATAACGATATAGATCACAATATCATTAAATATATCTAATTTTCTGTTAATTCAGTTAATAAATAGTCTGTATGAAATATCCACATGGTAAAGCCTACTTTTGTTTACTCCTGTGTGAATTAAACAGTTGACGAATTACAGTATTTTCTCATTTTATTAAGAGCTTTAGTGTAAAAGAATGAAACAGTTTCAAGTGAAATTCTTAAGAATAAATACATGCCTTGCCTAAAGACCATTTCACAGCAAACTTATACATTCCAAGTGTGTCCCAGTTTATTTCCTGTTGCAGTGTACAGTGTGTGAATGCCACGCAGGTTTGACCGGCACCTAGTTGTAACGTTACTACCAGGCGGTGTCTGTTAAAACAACAGAAGATATGTCCCTGCATAGACTGTATACAAGACGTGGACATCACAGTGACGTCACCGAGCCCCCAGGAGGAGCGCCGGTCGTCGATCACAGCTTTCGTAGTGGCCAAACGGCGGCACTACAACTTCCATGTCGGTCACGTGATGCCATTGGGCCCAAAAATACTTTTTCCCATAGACTTACATTGGGAAAGAGACGTCTGAAGCTGCAGTACTGAAAGTAAAAAAGAAGAAGTCTGAGATTTGGAAGGCAGGGCATGCTTGTTCTATAATGTTGAATCACTTAATGAGACAGAGGTCCCGTTTAGTGATGAAACCCACAGAGAACGATCACCAAGGAGCCTCTTTTAGCTCATTGTTTAAGTTTAACAGCACATTCATTGAATGGTTCTGTGAAAGCGAACATAAACTAAGTAAGGACTTTGCCTCCATGTGTAGTGATACCATTGTGGATTTAGTGTACTAGTGATTAGCTTTAATGTAATCTCTTCTGTGTGTTGTCTGCAGATGATGTGGAGTGTTGTGATCCTGCTGGCCGCTGCTCTCCGTGTGGGTGAGTATATCCTCTCATTTCCCTCCTGCTGTCCGTGAAAGTTGTGATCTCTGTCTAACATCTCTGTTGAGGAGCAACAAGCACAATTATTTAATGTATATGAGATGTAACAGATTACAGGGAGGTCAAAGGTCAGACTCGGCTATAGGTAGCGTTAGGGCATCAGGTCTGAGGGAAGCTAATTTAAGAGGAGGGTACCGGTGCACAATCAAAGCTCTGGCACAGCGGTGCTGCCGATGGCCGGTCCAACTCTTAACAGTGTTTCCCACAGGATTAAAAAAACGTACCTGCAGAGATTGATCAGATGAATGTGCAGCTCTCCTCGGCTTTACGGAGCCTTAAAGTGAGTTTCAGCTCATTGTTGATCCATCTGCATTTAGCAGGTAAAGAGACAGATGTTTCCCTCGGGAGCAGAGCTAAAACAGTGAGAATATTGGAATTATGTTTATCAGGTGGACACTTCTAAAACTGTTGGTATTGAACATAATCTGAGGTTTTACAGAATGATGCAGCACTGACTTTCTTGTCTGGTTATAGGGTTGGTTGTTATGTTACTCTTTAAATTATTATTGGAATAATTACACCTGAAAAAACGTGAAAAATGTCAGTTAAAGCCAATAAAATCTAGTATTTGACCACATTTGAGAATGTTAGAATCAGAAAAGACAGTTTTCACGAGAAATTGCAATTTTCTGTGTCATAATTATGAAGTATAAACTATATATGCATACCCCGACCTTTGAATTGAAAGTTAAAAATGTTCAAAATGATGTTCTTATTATTTTCGTTCTGCCTTTGTTTCAGAGTCCTACGCCAGCCATGACCTCCATGAGCGTTTGGCCCATGGTCGCATTCTGAAGATCTATCTGCCCAAGAGTGCAGAAAAGCTAGAGTTCACTCCATCTGAGGATCCCAGCAAGACCTTCTTGTTCTGGGAGAAGGGCAGACTGAGGTCAGTAACACTCAAGAACACCCTATGTTTAGGTTGTGGACATGAAGCTGAGCTGCTTCCGGTGTAGTTGCAGTTGATGTATTTCCGTGTGGCTGTGTGTTCTGTCCTCTACAGGATGACCAAAGGCAGGGTGTCTGGTACAGGCAGCGACCGACGGTGGTACATTGACAAGGTAACCCAAATCATTTGTTTAAAGTCTAAATTAAATAATGAAATCTAAAGTCTACATTTTCTGTAAACACAATTCATTCTTGGATTCACTAATTGCTGTCACGTTACCATCATTAAATGCTCTTTTATAGTTTCTAATTTTACTTATATTCTTATTCAAGTTGTATATACCTGTTATTATTATTAGTATTAGTAGTAGTAGTATTATTAGTAATAATATTTTTACTTCCTTATTCATCTGTATTATTTGTCTTTGTGCTGCTGCAACACCTGAATCCTCTCTGAGAATCAATAAAGTCCTATCTTATCTTATCTTAAAGGAGACATGTTATGCTCATTTTCAGTTTCATACTTGTATTTTAGGTTTTTACTAGAACATGTTTACATGCTTTAATGTTCAAAAAACACTTTTCTCATTTTTCTCATAGTGTCTGTCTGAATATGCCTGTATACACCCTCTGTCTGAACAACCTCTTTAAAGGGGAACACCACTTAAATTAAGAATTCCAATATGTCATTTCCATGGCCTCGGAAAGTTCAATTGATATTAGTGAACATGAGCCGTCATAACCCGGCTCGTGGGCCATGACAAAAACGAAAACGGAACACAAAATGCCAAAATAATGTAAATTATTTATTATAACAAAGAATATAAACTAAGGATCAAATTTGGATATGGAGTGTGTTAGTCAGTGACATCAGTAGTGTTAATGTGGGTGCGCTTGGATAATGTAGTGCGAGGTGTTGTGGCGTAAAAGGTATAACGAAAGTGAAGCAAAGCAAGAGGGATTGCAGGCAGCTGGCAGGGAAGAGAGCGCCACACTGGAAGCTGGGGCCTTTATATCCTGTGGAGCACCGGGCCCAGGGATTGAGGTCGGGGCAATTGGTCTGAAATCATCTAAAATTTTGGGACAGTTGGATTTAGGAACCGGGACAACAACAGCATCCTTCCAGACTTTGGGGACATGCTGTGTTTCTAAAGATTGATTAAAAATATAATTAAAAACTGGATTTATTTCTTATGCACAAGACTTTAGTAAACGGCCGCAGATATCATCTGGTCCAGGGCTCGCGTTTACTTTTGTGCGGGAGAATGCTTTCTCAACATCCTTTTGGTTTATAGGAAAGTGCCGATTGTCATGAAGTTTCAGTTCCTGAATTTCTTTTCTAAAATCAAACGTATCAAAAAGAACCAACAAGAAGAAGAACAAAAAACACGCAAAGTGGATTCTCGTGGACGGAGTACACACGAAACATGCCGTCTGTGATGTCACTTTTACTTTTACTTTTTTTGTCCAAAGCAAAACACCTGCTTATGTGTGGCCAGAGATTTCTTGATCTTCACACTGTATTAACAGTATTTGGTCTTTATGTTTTTGTCAGGTGACTTATGAAGACCAGGGGACGTACGTCCAGAGAGACTTCTGGAATAAAGAGATCTCCTCTGTCAAAGTGGCCGTCACAAGTGAGTTAGCAGAGGGTTGCTAATAACTTTTGTTACTTTAAGAACATAGCTTTAAAGTGAGTGTATGTAACGTATTCAACACCAGACACTATCACAATTACAGGATAATAGTAGATTTTAAAATATAGCAAAACAGGAGCATGCATAGAGAAGAGTCCTGAAGTCCATGAAATGACTCGGTGATGTCAGTTACACTGCAGTATCCATCTAAAGGTCATACCTAACCAAGGAAGGTCGTACCAGTAAAACCTCAGAGTGAATTACTTTGAGCAAGGTGTTCTTTTAGTCGTTAATGTATTCAATGTTTAATTTGTAAGAGGAAGAATGTGTTATTTCTTCTTTCAAAAGTCTTGCTTCCATACCTTGTTTGATCATGTTTTACAGTATATCTTATATTTAATTATCTGAAATTTGTTTCTGTTTATCTGGGCATATTAAAATGTTATCTTTATTTGAACACCAGATTATTTCACAACAACTTTTCTCTTGTTACATCCTCATAGTATAAACAGTGGTGATAATGGTAATATCATGTAATGTAAAGGCCTACTTCCTTTCTTGTCTTTCTCTCAAAGCTGAGACCGTTATGAATATCACTTGAATAAACAATAAAGCACATAACACTTTAATCCTGAGACAATGATACATGGAAGTGCCTCATCAGCAGAAAACAAAGTTTGCACAATATATCAAACGGTCAGGTTGATGGTCCTAGAAATGAATAAAACCACCAGTTTCTTAATTTGTCACCTGTCACCACCAAGACTTTGTGCACGGTTAGATCCCACCAGATGACATCTGTTCTAATCTGTTAGGATTTGGCGCTATATAAGAATAAATTGAATTGTGCTGCTGAGGTGAACATTTTTGAGGCACAGTTCTTTCTTCAAAGTTCTTTTTTCTCTCTTTTTTTTTGTTTGTAGGGAACTACATTAATGATTATAACACTGTAGCTATGTAGCTAGCAATTATCAAGTTAGCCTATTAGCTTAGTTAGCTACTTTTATAGCTAAAGTTCAACCTGCAAGCTAATAAAGAACAGGCTAACATAAAAACTGGATTTTATAAAGGTTCACAAAAGCATGCATTTAACTACCCTGGAGAAATGACTTTCAGTGTGTTCCAATCCACGTACTTCCCGAAGCACACTTCAATGTAGTGTGCACTCTGTACTTACTTGAGTAGTGCGTGAATTTCAACGGGGTAGGGTCGTCTCAAATTGAATACTCTGCGGCGCACTTACCGGAAATGACAATCGCAACATTTCACCGCGGCTTGCTACCCGCCAAAATATCTTCTTCTTCTTCTGGGTTTTAGGGCAGCTGGCATCCTTTGTGTTGCACTGCTGCCTCCTTCAGGTTTTACCCGTCCACTACCCGCCAAAATATCTGCCTGCTTTGTTGATCAAGAATACACCGAAAATTAAAGCAAATGAGTAGACGTGAAACGTTATAATTTACATCTATAAGGCACGTTGTTCAGCACCGCAAAAGCTCCCGCATCATCTGCCGCCATTTTCCCAAGTTTGAATAGAGGTCGTGGTCCCGCCCCTTCCGCTACGTAGCCAAGATGGCGACAATTGAGTGTGAAAAGTGTTCAGCGTTCCACACTCAACGATTAGACCGTTTTGAGTACAACATCCGGGTACTTCGAATGCACTGCATTTTGCCGTACTTCCCAGTGTGAACGCACTTATGCACTCAAAATAGTAAGTGTAAGTACGGAAGTACGCGGATTGGAACACACTGTTTGTGTGGTTACGGTTTGCCTACTTACCGTTGTCCCAGTGCTTCCCTACTTCACAAAACAGCCAATCAGAAATTGACCTGATTGGCTGGGATTGTAGCACACTGTAACATCAGATTAAGATCAAATAAGATCAAATATACCTGAGAGCGCAGCGAGTTTGAAGGCAAATAAGTAAAACTGAGTGAGTGAAGTTATTATTGTGTAGCATAAACACTATACTTGCGCACCGAACAGATTTCAGTTTGCTCAAAGTGAATTACTCTTTGTGTGATATTAATCTCGCAAAATCTAATTTATGTGCTTGCAAAAAGCTTTTTCTGTGCTCAAAATGTCCCGTTGCGTGCTCAGGATAGAGCCACAACTAGAACTCCATTGATTGTGACTTTCTTTCTCCATCCAAGTTTCTTTATTCTTCTCCTCTCTCTTCCAGCCAGACACAACTACGTGAAGTGTATAGCTGGAGAGGATCTTGACATCTCACTGGAGGGCATTGACCTGGCTGACGCTTTCCTCACCTCTCTGGGGAGGCTGCCAACGTCACACTGGTGAGATAGATGAATGAAAGGATGCATAGATGGTTGGATGAAATGAGCAAGGGGATGGAGGGATCTGATAATCATGGATGAATTGTTAAAGGTGCAGAAGTAGGTGCTTACATTTGTTTTCATCTCTCAGTATTTATGTGTATAAATGTTCTTATAAAACGGGTAACTCAAATCAAGCAATCTGATTGGTTCATAGCTGTGATATAATACCCACAGACCACTGCTATGATGCGTCTAACCCAAGCCCCCAGGTAATTGCGCTGGTCGTCGATCCCAACTTTCGTAGTGGCCAAATGGCGGTACTACAACATCCGTGTCGGTCACGTGATGCCATCGGGCCCAAAAAGATTTTTTCCCATAGACTTACTTTGGGAAAGAGACGTCTGTAACTCAGTGGATATTTTTTTTTGTGGTGAATCAACTCCCCAGCACCAACACCTAAATAGCCCTTGTTTAAAAAATTAAGTTTTTAAAGTTGTAAAACGCACTAATAGCCAAATCCAGAGTTATTTCCCTCCTCCGTTCATGTGAACGAGACCCAGACCGAGGTTGGAGCGCCAAGCCGTGACGACAGCGTGACGTTGGGACCCGGTGACCGAGTCATGTGACCGAGCGGACGCTACTGCGCATGTTCCATGTGCCCAAGATCCGGGTACTTTTCCAGACGGAAGTCGAGTCATTCTGTCTTTATGCTCCACTGAGACACTTTCATAGGAATGAATGGGGGCCCCGTCTCCAATGCTGTATCCAGTTCTCTTACTACATCCATGGTCTAACCTTTGCACCTTCAGTATCACTCTGTCTGAGAAAAAAAAAATCCCATTAGACTCATGGTTACTTAGCAACATGGTCACAGGGCGATCACTTCATCCAACACGGCGCAGGTTCCGGATACAAAGTAACAAAGTTACAAAATGGAAACATTTCAGGTTAGCTGCTACGGAGGAGTGGACTGAGCCGTGACCATCACCAGAAAAACATCTACCTGCTAAACGACCTGCAGCGCTACCTAAAAGGGAGGAATATAACGCAGCAGAAATACACCAACCACTGCCTCCGCAACACCTGACTCAGAAACTGAATCTGATGCGGGTCTTGACACCAGAAAGATTATGGCCTTCAGTGGATTGGCAACTGACACTCGGGGACCAGAGAAAGTGGAGCAACGCTGTCACCACGCCAACACAAACAAGCCTAGTACAACCAGTTATCAAAGTCCTCTTACTGACACTGGACAGTCTCTCAGTGGCTGACTAATAAATGACAACATACAATAATGGAAATAAAGAGCCAAATAATGAAATACAACACTAGCCTGTGATGTAGTACGTTCCATAGGAACCGCCGTTCTAGCAACCGCCTCAGTGTGTGCGTGTAGGAGAACCTATTTTATTGTGAACATTATTATTTATTGATAAAAGACAATTTAAATTGGAATGTTTCTGTAACTTTCATATTGTCATACATGATGACCGTTTCATAAAAGAGGGTGTGTCGGGCCGAACAACGCCCCTCAGATGTGATATAATCACAACATACCACGGCCTGTTGTGAGCTATTAGGGTTATTGTATATATCTGTTGAACAGCTGTGTGGGTGCAACATCCTGCCTCTCTGCACCCCACCTTTTACCTGCCTGCCTGTAAGCCTATAATACAGTATATATACATGCCTTCATTCTGGCAATAAATCTTTGAATGTCCCCGTCTGCCTTGATAGTCTGCATTTGGGTCCTTTGCCTGTTGCCTCGCACATTAACCTCTGTGACATGAGGAATTTAGCCTGCAGGAAGTGCAGTTATTTTTGGATTACGAAAGAAATCAAGTGCCAAACCAAAAATGAAAATGCATTCGTTACTATAAATAATGATGCGAGTGGTGCTCTGACAGGAGTTTGTCTTCCTCAGGTGCGCGATGGTGCTCGGGTGTCCCAAGACCTGCCGAATTATTGGGACCGGGTTCAGACCCACTCCTGAACATCGAGATCAAGAAAGTGAATTACAGTGATGAGGGATATTACACCCTGAGAGGACCGCAGGGACCGGGTGGGTGTCTGTTACCAGGATGGACCTGACAGGTGGGTCCCCGTATACCCTAAATTCTCAAATAGTGGCTTTAATTACCTCAACTGCAGAGGGCGGCCTTTCTTTGAAGCAGGCTTACATTAGAGACGGGCCTTTGTTTCTGTTTCCCTCTGTTTGTTTGATAAGTATATTAGTCATATTTTAGTATGAAGCGTCCTGGTTTTCTGATCTGCTCCCGCTTGCCCTGTTCAATTTTTGTTACTGCATTATGCTGTTAATACACAACTCAACGTTTCCTGTATCCATTTCAAATTAAAAGCTATCTAGCGTTTCATGGACAAAATCCATACATTTCCTAACAAGGCTTTAATTGTGAAACATCTGCATGACCGTTTTGTGGAAAATCCAGTGACTTGGCTCCAATACGGTAATTCAAATGTAGCTGCTGCTAAAACCAGTTTCTACTGTCCATATTCACTTAACAACTGTTGCTGCTCTGATTATTATTGGAACTATTGAAGTTTTGTTTTCTTTTATCATTTGGAGTATTAGTAGTAGTAGTTTCCAAAAAGAATGCATATAAAATAAATAAAAAACAATAAGGCATTAAATTAAGGGAAAACCAAAAAATACTGACCAAAAAAACTTGATGTACCTACCCAATAGGCCTTAACCCTTTCCCTTCTAGGTTTACAAAAATAAAGTTCCAAACGTTTCATACAAAAAAGTAATCATCCCTCAGTTTTATATATGTTTTACCATTTTATTGTTAAACATTTGCAGTATTTCTTTTATTTGCAAAGTGAACTACACTTTTTTAATTCTTCTCTCTAATTTCTAACAACCTCTGAATACAGTTAAAAAGCCAATGATTGTGTGCTTTGTATATTATCTGTGCAGTTTTAAGATGAACTAGATCACAAACCTTTAAAGCATATACATTTATAAATGGTTGGTTGGTAATATCCGATCAATTAAAGCTTTAATTCTTATACGTATAGCTCTCCTCTGTAGTATGGAAATGCGCTTAGTGTTGGTTTTGTGCGCTTCCCTCCGCACAGTAGGTAATGTATGGAACTATGAAAGAACAATACAGAATATATAGTGAGTCCTGACTCAACATATCTTTAGTTTTATATAATATCAATGGTTTTAGACATTTTTGCTTTTACATTATTTATGTGTGATTTCCAACATAGTTTATGATCAATTATCACGCCCAGAATTACATTTTCAGACACACTTTCTGTTCCAACGGCATTTATCATAATTGTTTACTTGATTATTGATTTTATCAATAATTATTTTGATTTTTTACTAAATATTATAAACTTTGGTCCAGTGCTCCACCGTCTTTAGACTTCCGTTAGGGCATTTTGGACTTCATTCAATCTTTTCAATCTCTGTGTGTGCACACGACCCTGCATTCTCATGCCCTTTAACGGGGGTTGGCAGAGCGTTTACCTGCTAATTAGGACCAACTGGCACACGCCTTCAACTCACAAGGACAACGGGATTCATCATTATAAGAAAACAGGGACGAACAACTCTGCGGTTTAAGAACACGTCGTGAATCTGAAGTAGACTTTTCTTAGGACCCTTTATAAAGAACACATTTAAAGGTCCCATATCGTGCTCATTTTCAGGTTCATACTTGTATTTTGTGTTTCTATTAGAACATGTTCACATGCTGTAATGTTCAAAAAACACTTTATTTTCCTCATACTGTCCGCCTGAATATACCTGTATTTACCCTCTGTCTGAAACGCTCCGTTTTAGTGCATTTCAACGGAATTGCAACAGAATTGCGTTGCTAGGCAACAGTTTGGGTCCATGTTTACTTCCTGTCAGCTGATGTTATTCACATACACTGCAACAGGAAATAAACTGTGACACAATTAGAATGTTTACGTTTAAAACCGCGTAATGGTCTAAATATTGTATATTTGTGACATCACAAATGAGACAGAAATCCTAACGGCTTGTTTCAAACGCACAATTTCTGAATACCTGCTGTGTGTTTTGTTTCTGTTGAGCGTTTTGATAGTTTAACAGTATTTATATAGTACTTAAACCCGCTTTATAATGTAAAAGACCTGAAAATCTCACTTTTTACAATATGGGACCGTTAAGAACAAACTTGGGAAGATATTGGTGAAGGAGGCCCGATGTTTTGTTATGTCAGCGAGGATAGAAACTCGACGCATAGTGAAGAGTGTATAAGCTGACAAAACAAACAGAGAATGAAAAAAGGACATTAATTAAATAAATCATAAAAGAAGCCCATAGCTGTACACAGTCCGTTTGGACTTGTGAGTGTGTTTTCTCATCTGTGGTTAAGGTAAGATAGTCATGGGTAGAACTTTCTGGACCTGTGGTGACTACTAATGCTAAGTATAAACACTTTATAGTCAACGGGCTAAAACATGGACAATCATTGATATTGATAATGTCCTATATCTGTAATGTCACAGCTACAATCCTAATCACAATGTAAGACTAACCCCCCCCTCCCCCCTCATCTTTTTTCCACTGTAGACAAACATGATTACGACGGAAGCCCTCTCATGCTCTGCTCCTACTGCTGGGCATCCCGGCTGGGATTTGCTGCTGCTGTCGGAAGAAGATTTCAAGAAGAAACCCACCACTGCTTTAGCGCTACAGTACTAACAGTAGGCACAGACAAGTAGGACTCCATCTGGAGAAATGTTGTATTTTACAGGTTTTTAACCAACATGTTACATAAATGATGGAAAGGACATTTTCACTGTGAACATTTCTTACTGGGAAAGTTCCATAGTTTGGAGGTTAGTTTAGTTTACTTTATTTGAGAAGGGACAGTGCAAATGAATAAATACACATGGTATAAAATGCCAGAATCAGCCAAAAGGCTATTTATCATTTGTTGTCCCGGGCCAAGGTGTTACAGAAGGCATCCTAAAATACAGCAGAACAAAAACATGAAACAGGGACATGCAGTTGAATGTTGGAAAAGGACACAGTGGTTAAAAGCAGTTAGAAACAGTAGTGACATTTATACATATAAAACAACACTGCAGACAAGCAGGACATATAGACAGAAGCAGCAAAAGAAAGTTTAGTGCTGACGGTGAGTATGAATTAATCATCCTTTGTTTTAATTGGGTCCTGAAAGATCTATAGGTATTAAGTTGCCTGATGTAAATTGTAATTATATTACTATTATACAGTAGCCCAGCTGGTTTCAAAAGAGTTTCCAGTAGCACATACAGGTAGAGAGCCGCTATCAACCACCAACACGCGTTTTTGGCGATCCGCTTTGCTAACATAGTCTACAGGCAGCCCTGTCCCCTAAAAATGACGTTCCCATACAACATGACTGCATTGTGAATTACGTTTTGAGGGAAACATATTTTTGTCCCCGATTATGTTTATTTTTGACGCATCACAAATACGTTTCTAATAGTGGAGGTCTGTGTAGGGAGGAGGTCGGGGGGATGGGTCAAACACAAGACAAAACGAGGGCTGTTATGTTAAACATGATTTGAATAGATTATAGGTTACCTGAAATTAAATGTTCATTTAGCATTTCAAAAGTTTCTCCTCCACCCAGCATGCACCTGTAGCCTCTGAGTCTACTAAGACTAACTGTTATTTAATCAAAGAAAATAATCAACAAATAATCAGTAATGAAAATAATTATTAGTCGCAGCCCCAGAACAAGGAATTGCTCATCATCATCATCTCTCTCTCTCTCTCTCTCTCTCTCTCTCTCTCTCTCTCTTTCTCTTTCTCTCCAGACCAGCCCAGAAGCAGTCCATCCTCCTCCCGGCGGTCTGCTGGACCTTGTCCTCCCTACAACACTCCCGGACAACCAGTGGTGAGATTAAACTTAATAATGACCACTTTTTATGTATTCATGAATGTTCTTACACTTCAACAAAATGTCTTTATATTCAGTATTCAGTTCAACGAAGGCTATAATATAATATAATAACTTCATATTCTGCTGCGTGATGGTTTTGTTTATGTCTCAAAGTGAATCTGGTGTTGATTTGTTGAGGTTTACTTCCCAAATGAAAAGATGTGACTGTGTGTGTGTCTGTGTTTGCAGATGTACTACCACGGCCCAGGACCCTAGCATGGTACGTAAGACATTACATAATACACAGAGTATATACAGTATATTTACCGGTGTTTTCATTGCGTGATGCTAATCAAAGTGTTTTTTTTCTTGTGTACTTGTCTCCTTGTGTATGTGTGTTCCTATTTAGGGTCTACAATCCATCCTCCCCAGCCGAGCCCTGCCCAGGACAGTGGAACGGCCCCCCACATTCTCCAGTCAGTATCACAACTACACGCCTGCTTACTTTAGTATGGATCAACTAGATTAACCCAGCCTAACATGCTCTTACAACACTGGACTCAAAGCTGTTAGTTGGAGTCAGTTTTCATTCAAGGCTGATTTTTTTTTTAGCAATTACTGCAATGTTTTCCTTGTTTCCTGTTTCCTGCCTCCTCCCTCAGTATTTACTGATCTAACTCCTGATTGTCTCTGTCTGCAGGGTTTTAACCCGGCTTACCCCACCCCAGGACCCTGCCTATCCTTCCTACCCTCCTGCTGGTCAACCCATGATGGCCCCTGCCCAGCCTCCTCAATGGAACGGTCCACCACAAGGCCAATACCCCCCCGGACCTGTAGCTCCAATGGTATGATCCGTCTCTTTAACTGACAGGAACTCCTGAGAAGGATGCCGAACATTCCGGTGTTTGACCTTTGATCTTTGACCTTTCAGCTGCTCTAGATTGGGGGAAGACTTTAAGCTTTAAAAAAAATGGTCTGTAGTCCCTGACAAAGGCTCACTGACCCACATATTACTGAGAGACTGTTGCTCTGACCTTAAACTGGAGGTACTCTAGCCTTTCATCATATAATGGACCATAAATGTTGAACATGTGCACAAATTTACTTTAGTAATTGTAATCCATAATGACTATGCAGTGACATAATTGAATCTGTTATTTGCAACTGGATCTGCAGTGCTGCATCAATAATGGACATCAGGTCTAAAAGGCTAATCGTTTCAGACATCTTTTTTTCTGATCCATATTACTGTTTATTGATTATATCGACTATAACAAGCAGCAACTGTGTGGCTGCACACTGTGTGTTTCAAAATGAGCAGCAGATTGTCATTTTGAGGTAATATTCACTATCTTTAATTTGGACTAATTTGCGTCCCTGTTCATTCAAGTTTTCATTGTGCCTCTGAGAATTCTGTTGGATGATTGGGGTTAGGGTAGAAAGGCCTGGGAGCTCATGGGTTGAACACACTGCAGGACACACGTGGCCTTCTTTCCTCATAGGAGGCGGGAGTAAAACAAGAGGACAATGTCAGCTAGATGTGATGCAGAAAAAAAACAGTCACTCATGCTCTAATGTCCCACTTGTATAGAATCAGATTTAGGAATTTGTAAACTTGACAATCACTGAATGGAGCTTTGTGTTGAAATGCCTCAGTAGCCTGCAGCCTGCTGCATGAAGAAGGGTGGAATCTGTGATCGAGAAAAAATCAGTTGATGAAGTCAGATCACCTACAAATATGTTTTGCTCATGTGCAAAGCTACATAAAGTCGTTGAGCAGGTAACAAGCCCGTACACTGTCCAAATGTCCTCACCGGGACACAGGTAAAGGAAGTCTTCAATAGAGGTGTCAGGTGACAAATGAAATTTCAAGTTTCTTTTTTCATCATATGCGCAACAATTACAGCAAGCAGTCGTTGGCTCAATGGAAGTCTGGGGCCTCAGGTTCACTTCAACAATGCTCATTAAAAATGAATATATAAAAAAGGAAAATCACACAAGTAAAAGCTAAATTAGAATCAAAGACATAAAATAGTGCAAGTTAAAAACTAGGGCTTAAATATAAACATACATAAATATAAAATAAGTGATGTCAATATCAATTTGTGGAAGGCAGTATTTCAAATGGATAAGTTGAATGTAAACAGGATGTAGTATGTATTTAATGCCCAAATATAATGTAAATGTGTGTGTGTGTGTGCGTGTGTGTGTGTGTGTGTGTGTGTGTGTGTGTGTGTGTGTGTGTGTGTGTGTGTGTGTGGTCTTGTGTAGGGCTATGGTCCAGCTCCAGTAATGTATAGCGCTCCTCCACCAGCAGCAGCCACTGAACCTGTTCCTTACCCGGTAAAGAGTACCTCACCTGCCGACCCCCTGCTGGCTGCTACACCACAGGTATACACACACACACACACACACACACACACACACACACATGTGTGGGGGTGGAGGGTGCGGGGGGGTTTGAGATTCCCCTGTTCCCCCCAAAAGAAAGTTTCTATTTTATAACTATTATATTAATGTGAAGTTACTGAGCCCTCTGTGTTCCACAGTGCAGGCATGGTGTTTTATTGATTTGATCTGGTATCAACAGCTTTTTGAATAAACGAGTACAGACGCAGCCTCCTAGAGTTTCCCCCTCCCTCCGTGATGGGGGCCTAGGCGGATCTGTGGCGGATCCCCACTGGGACCCTCCCAGCTTTCCAACCGGAACCACCAGCTTGTCTGGAAACGTTTTTTCTAATACCACCGAAATGTGTTTCTGAAAACATTTAATGCGAGAAATAATCCATTACTGAATCTCTCTTTGTTTTAAATCAAAAAAGGTTAGCATCAAAGTTTCTCTGGAGTTTCCAGAGGCGGCAAGTCGCACCAGACGCCCCTGATTTGCATAAAGTAGCCTAGACAAGCTATTCTCAACCACTGGGTCGGGGACCACTGGTGGCCTCAGAGCGACATCTAGTGGGCCGCGGAGGTACTGCAAATGGTTAAATTAACCTCTTAAAATCAGACAGCTGCTATTCTGTCTTTCAGAGGTCATAGTGGGCTCAGTACTGAAGCTAGAGGAAAGATACTGGTATCATATGAAACTAAAAAACCTAAGGAATCCATTGGTCCTAACCATGTCATGCTAGCTTGTCGAGAAGAGCACCAAACTACGCTCCACTGTTACGCAAAATCTTGGCGAGGAAAAACTGGCATGGCCATTTTCAAAGGGGTCCCTTGAACATGGGTCTATGGGTGCCCACAAGTCTCCCATTTGACAGTTTTTTAAATGAAAAAGTGATGTTGGAGACAACTCTGACCCTGAATACTTTAGATTTATAGGCTGTGATGGGTGAGGGTATGCTGAATATTTATGTGGATCATTACAGCTGATAGTAGCATAACACCTATTTATAGCCCAGTTTCTTATTTATTTGGTAAGTGGTCCATGGAATTTTTTATAACAATCGAAAGCGGGCCTCAAGTTACAAAAGGTTAAGAACCCCTGGCCTAGACCTCAACTTCATGCAAATGAGGAGCGACCAACCTGACACACCCGTCTCTCGAATCGCACCGCCCACGCTGCCAGAATGCATTGCACGGGTGCTTACATAAGGCTTGTTTGAGATGAGCTGCGGCTCGTCTCGAAAGTAGATGGGAACAGCCGATTGCAGCCGGTGGGAGGTATCAGACAGCGTGCCTGAAGTGGAACAGCTCGGTGTCGGCTTTTCTCGAGTCGTCTCAACTTTCAAAGGCGGTAGTAGCTGTGGAAGTGGATGCAATAGAAATCCCAATGTTAATTGTAGGATGAACACCGTCCGTGGCAGTGTCAGTATGGATTTAAAAGTATGATACCATTTCCTGATCGATTGGCTACTTCACTAAGTAAATAATAAGAATAAAACTAAAATCAAGAGAAGATAATATACAGCAGCAACAATGGAAAACACTACAAATGAATGTGACTCAAGTGTCATCGTGTTCGTTCTAAAACAAATCCATACGATCGATTACTTTCCAAACTATTTCCATCAGTAGTCTTTTCCAGTTTGCATTTAAGGAGAATGCATAAATGTGTTAAAATGTCAATGTCAGATATGTAGTCCCACTAATTAAATACATTACTGCTCAAGATTAGATTCAACTTTACTGTGAGCGCACAGAGTACAGGTACTGAGACAAACCAGGAGTCCAGAGTAATGTCTAATATACACAGTAAAATCTAGAATAAATAGAATGTGTGAGGGGTCTGCATACACTAGATAAACAACTGATCAGCCATAACATTAAGACCACTGACAGGTGAAATGAATAACATGGATTATCTCGTTACAATGGCACCTGGCAGTGGGGGGGATATATTAGACAGCAAGTGAACATTTTGAACTTTGTGTTGAAAGCAGAAAAAATGGGCCAGCGTAAGGATGTGAGGCTGTGATGTGCTGGCTAGACGACTGGGTCAGAGCATCTCCAGAACTGCAGCTCTTGTGGGATGTTCCCGGTCTGCAGTGGTCAGGACCTACCAAAAGTGGTCCAAGGAAGGAAAACCGGTGAACCGGCGACAGGGTCAGACCCGAGGCTCATTCATACACGTTGGGAGCGAGGGCTGGCCCGTGTTGTTCGATCCAATAGAAGAGCTACTGTGGCTCAAACTGCTGAAAAAGTTAATGCTGGTTCCGATAGAAAGGTGTCAGAACACACAGTGCATCGCAGACCGGTCAGGGTGGCCCATGCTGTCTAATGTTATGGCTGATCGATGTACATATATACTGAATATATAAAAATAAATCAAATAATGAAAGAAAAAAGGCATTGTCAAATGTGTTCATGTGAATAACATGCCTTTAATTTTCCATCCCCAGGCTGAATTTGCCTCCTCTCCTGTTGCTCCTGTGGCCCCCTCCTCTGATGGTGCCTACGAGTTCAAGATCGACAAAAAACACCACAAACTTCCTGTAGGGATGCTGACTCCAGGAGCAGCTTCCTACCAGTCCATCCTCACCGTGATGCTACCAGGCGCAGGTGGAAACAACGGACAACATTTGGACAGTAGATTCTATTCTTTATCTCCTTGCCTCCATCAGTATTTAATCCCCTGACTGTGTTATAAGGCTAAAGTGATTAAAATCTACTAGCTCAGCCAGCTGAGTTTTGGCAGTAGCAGTCAGTTTTTTGGGATCAAATTTCCAGAGGTGAGGAGACAAAGAAAGGAAGTGTTTTCTTGAAGTGTTAGCATGTGGAATAGAAATGTAATATCAACATCTGACGAGTAAATCTTAAAACAGGGCTGGCTTCAGTTAACAACCACATATCTATATTTTAACTGATTCCAGCCCTGTTCTTTTTCTTGATTCCTTTTTTTCCGTTTCTGTTGAGCTAGTAAAATCAAGCAATCATGAAAAAAGACTTGAGATTTACTCAAAAATCAGAATCTTGGAGCAACAAAGGGAAACGAACCAGTAAACCACTGAGTAGTAACAGCTAACAGACGTCTTAGATGATAAATGGGTTGCCTTGAGGTGTGTTCAGACTAAACACTAAGGAAATGTCTCTTTTTTTGTACAAGGTTTTTTTTTGCAGTCTGTTCTGACAGCCGATGGATCTGATCAGAGGTGGATCCTAGAAGCAGGATTAGTGAAAACTAGTTAGGGTTAAAGTTAGTTAACCCTGAGATGAGGGAAACAGGGTTTTCAGTTCAAGAAGAGAGGTAACTTAAACTCTGGGTCAGTTACCGTGGTAACTGAGTGTAACTAGATAATTAGATGTAACTAAATAACAACCCCTTTGCCCTTGAGCCTTACTTGGTGTCCAGATTATGGGGTTGGACCACGGCCTAAATGTCATTTAGATCATGTGCTATAGATCATTTAAATGGGACCCTATGTCTTTGATCTATATATTTTATATTTTTCATCTTCAGTCGCTGCTTCGCTGTGTGTTGTCTCTATTTAAAATTCAATGTAGGCTACAGCCTAATACACAGTCAGATTCACCACTTCCTCATCCATTAAGGAAACGTCAGTCTGGTAAACGATGAATTAGTTTGATGATGGTTCATCAGCTCAGAGTTAGTTAAACCCGCTTTCTGGAATAGACCTTTGACTGCGTACATGTGAGTAAGATGAAACGTAGCAGCAGCTAACGCCTCGCTGTCCTGGTCCATGTATGTCTTTTTCCATTTACTTTGTGTAGAATTGTGCCATCTCTAAAGTTAGCATCACATTCAGTCACACCTTCAGGGTCCTGGTCTCACCAGAAAGTGGCAATTGCAGTTATAGCACTACCAGAAGCATACTCAACACAAAGAATACAATAGCTACCTCATTTTGGGGATTCTATGCCTCTTCATAGGTCAACACAGTCGAGTTTGTATCAGTCGATGGTATAACTGTGTGTGTCGAATTGAAATTGAATCCACTGACCTGGGTTTGGTGTAAATGCTAACAACTCAACCGTAAGAATGCTACCAGAAGAACCACTTTGATTGCCTTGATGGCCTCATGCCTCCTTAGTGTTAGAGTATCACTCATTATCTATCATTATCTAATCAGCCATTTATTGCCAAACCACAGTCAAGCAGGAAGTAGCAGCATTCACATGGAGCAAACCTTAATGTTTTGTCAGTTATTACCCTCGCTTCTGTCATAAACATAATGATATATTATACAGACCAAGTGCCACCACACCAACTGGTTTTGAGCTGTGGTTCTGTGTCCCTCCTGAGATCCAGCATGGAGGTCAGAAACCTTCCTACTTCTCTTTAAAACCACTAACACGCATTCATTGAACTGTAAATAGCGTCACAGATGCCTTTCTTTACAGTGAGTAGACACAGGGAACCTCCGTCTCCACATGTCAATGATCCAGGTCGGCTGGCTTCACTTTATGTCCTGCATACGGTGTCAAGGCAACGGGGGACTCATGTTTAAACTGGGACTAACACGTTCTGAGCAGAATGAGGTCTGTCTAGTTTGTTTTTGACCTCTGCGTCCTGGATCTGATGTTCAGTGGTGAGATGATCTGTGGTTCACATAATGTTGTTTTTTGTAAATGTAACCAATGATATTCACGTGTAGATGTAGTCCATAGTTGTGGTTTAATACCCCTCATTTTATACTTAAAAGTGGTAGTATACATACTGTATATGGATGTGCAAATGTGTATGTCAATGAAACTACGCATGGATATACAATTCTGGAGTTTCTTTCATTTTCAACTCACAGCTGAAGATCAAGAAATTCTCCATTCGAATCATTTTTACAGGAGACAGTTGGAAAGAAAATCTGCCAGCTTTATATGATACTGTTAATAAACTCAGTGCTGCAAGCACAGTAAAACTTAAATGTATGTCAAAAATAATGGGTGCATTGGAAAAAGACACTTTCCTGCTTCCCCTGGTCCATCCTACGGTACGAAGGTCCAGAGGTTACTGTTCTGATTCCTCCGTCGGTCACACTGAAGCAGTGTTGGGAAGGTTCTGAAATGTAATGGAAAACAGATTACTAGTTACCCTGTTAAAAATGTAATAAGTAATCTAACTATTTTAATTACTTCATGGATGTAATGTAACTTATTACATTTTGTTACGTTTTGATTAGTTTTCAAACAAATGTTTTAAACAAGATTGTTTCCTCGGGTTTTACACTTCATAGTAATGTTGGAGCTTATTTCTGACTTCAGAAGAAACAGCGTTATCTATCTTATTATTATTATTATTATTCTCCAGACAGATCCGACCCTAGTAACAGCAGCTGTCTAGGTCAATTATTCTGTAGCATTCTAAATAAAAGAATACTAGATTTCCTGGAGGAACACGCCATCTGGAGTAAAAATCTAATTGGCTTCCTCCTAAAACACAGCACCACCGACCATGTGTTGTTGAAGACAAACTAAGCCTTTTAAAATGAACTGCAGACTAGACAGGACTCCTAAATTTGAGCGTTTATTTGCAAAGAAACCAGAGATAACACAGCGACAGTTCGGCCATCCAGCATTCCGGTGATCCAACTCCTAAAAATAGCCTGGATAATCATTCCAGCGAGGACAGACTAAAATGGTCACAGACTCAAAGTCCAAATCTTTATTTAGCAGCTTTATACCTGTGAAATGTTACAGCAGAACATTACTGATAGCTGCACTTGTTCATCTCAGAAACTCTCAACAGTAACAGTACCAGTCTTTGGCTTTATATTCCTCTAAAAGGCTTTTTAAAAAAAGTTATTTTTACCCAAAAACACCTTCTTCTCATCGATCTCTCAAAAAAAAAGCAAAAGACGAATATTTCCAAAATGTTTCTTTAATGTAGTAAAAAAGACGGTTCGACTGTTGGACGTGAAAACGTTTCCCTTCACACTGGCACATTCATTGAAACAAATAACCATTTTAAAAGGGAGAAACAAACATGTAGACTAAGAAAAATCACTGTTTCCAGGAAGTAACCATATTGTGTCCATAACAAATCAGAGCTATGAATTACTTTTTGAACACATTATAGAAAACATCCAAAGTGTAGAAATGTTTCTGCCTTGACAGTTCCAGAAGGCCGAACAGGACAGCAGCGCTCCATCATCCGTACGTGTGGCATCAGGAAGGAACGAACATTTGACTTCTCTCAGTCCCTCCTTCACTCCTCCGTCCTCCTCCACCTCTCCATCTCTCTCAGCCGTCTCTCCAGGACCTTCACCTGCTCCTCCAGGTGAGCAGTTTGATCAGCTGGATTAGAGCCCCTCCCAGTCCCAACGCCCAATAGCACGCACACGCACACCAGGACAGCCAATCGAATGACCATGGTGTCCGTGCCCACGCTGTGGTCGCTCAGGATGAATCCGAAACAGACCAAAGCCACGCCCAGTTTCAGCAGCCACAGAGCCCGCTTCAGAGTGGAGGCGACCAATCGGAAGACGAAGGAGATCAGCCAGTAGCCAATGAGAGCCACGAGAACCCACTGGGCCACAAAGATCAGCCCCTCTGGGGTCACTTTGCTGATGGGGAAACCACCTGTGGAAAACAGGAAGTCAAAGCAAAGAGAACAGTTTACTAATATTATACATATATAATAATAATAATATATAATATTTAATTAAAATAATAATTATATATATCATATTTAATTTAAATAATAATTATATATATATATATATATATATATATATATATATATATATGAAACTGACAGAAAATGTTCCACTGGCATAAAGGGCCTCTCCATCTCAGTCCACCCTTGGATCACGTGGCACAGCCAGGTTTTTCTGATGCACACCAACAGTTCTGTTGGGTTTTTTTCTTGCTACGCTAGCGGTCTGTAAACTGTGATTGGGGATCATTTTACTGCTCACTTTTGTTTTTCCTTCAACATAAGTTTGAAAAACCTGTTTAGTTTCTACCCTGTCTGATCATCTGACTGCTGGCGTTTCTGACCCATGTGATCCCTTTTAGTAGTTTCAGACTGTCCTGATGTCATCATCTGAGCCTGCAGCATCACAGGAACTAATGAGGCCTGAGCCTGCGTCTTTGTGATGGACAGTAAAGACCCTGGAGTGTGTGTGTGATATATTTACCTTGGATTCCAGCAGCCTGCAGGAAGTGTGAGACATACTGTAAGAGCACGTTCAGACCCACACTCACACTTCCTGCCACAACACCCAAGACCTGAGAGAAAGCCTGGAGGAGAGGGAGAGGGAGAGGGAGAGGGAGAGGGGTGGAGGTAGAGATTCATGGTTAGATAAGGAAGGGACAGCGGGATTGGCCTGCTTTACCTACATTACCCATACTACCATATTATTTAGACCGTCAGGGATCGTCTACAAAATGCAACGCCGAAAAGAGAAAAATATTCAATAACTTCAATATTATACAGTGTAGTACCACTAAAAAAACTTCACACATCAATGATCTCCTCATAGTTGTTCTACAACACTTAGTTTGGAAAAATATGCTTTTGTATAATTGTGGTGAATTGTTAATGGGAAAATATTCAATAACTTCACTTTTATAAAGTGTAGTAACATCAAAATGTCTTAATTAGTTTAATAAGTATAATCAGGAAGAGACCATTGATGTGTGAAGTGTTTTTGGTGGAACTACACTGTCTAATATTGAAGTTATTGAATATTTTTTCTATTACAAATTCAAAACAATTACCAGGATGTCCTACATCTGGTCGCATTTTTGCAGAATGCAAATGCCTTTCTGGTTATTCTTACCCACAATCCTCTGTGCAGCGGATATAATAGCCAGAGGGTCAAAGTTCAAGGTGCAAAGTAGTATATGTCCCAATAGGCACACTGCATGCAACACTATGTGCTTTGTAAGGGCAGCTGCAGTACTATACTAATGTACTAAATGAGATGTGGAAGGCACCATGAGTCTACCTTTAGTGAGTCCAGCCAGGAAGCAGGAAGTAACTTTTCCTGACACGCGTTAAATCAGACAACTCCTGATGTAGACTGTATGCAGTATGTGACCATGTCAGGCAGCTCATAACTATCATAACGTTACAGCTCCAACCCACAGTGTCCCTCTGTTGTTAGGATATATAACATGTTCCCCAGTCCAACATTAAAGATATGCAAATCCATGTTTGGCGTATTAGTCTTCTCAAGTGAGCCGCCAACTGTTGCCCTCTCTCACCGCCTCTCTCTCACCTTCTGGACCGACAGCAGCGTCTGCTCCCCGGCCATCCTGCCGAGGTACGACCTCCCCTCCCCGGCCAGCTCCGACAGGGCTGTCCGGAGGTCCTGGAGCATCCCGGAGCGACTCTCCGACACTCTCTCCCCCGAGACAGAGGACAGCAGCACGGCGCTGAGCACACACAGCCCGCTGAGGGCGAACATACTGAACATGAACAATAACTACAGTACTGGGAGGAAAAGACACTAAGCAGTAACTTTATTCCATCTACAGGTAAACACAGCGGCGGGGAGGCTGCACAGGAGGAGGAGCCACCCACCGATGAAGAGGAGCCACCCACCAGGGCTGAGGGCTGAGACTCAACAAGTTTCCATGACGGCTTCACCTCCTTCTCCCATGTGAGAGAAAGGCTCTCTTTGTTCTGCAGGGCAGAGTTAAAGTGGCAGTAGGCAGAATGTTTTTAGCATCATTGTGCAAAAATGCCATAATAAACTTTCAGCATATTGTAATTCAAGTGTTCTGAGAGAAAACTAGACTTCTGCTCGTCCTCATGGCTCTGCTTTCAGGCTTTAAAACATCTTGTAGATCCTTCAAGAGATTTCAACATGGCTGCTATGTCACAAACGTTCTCATTTTACAGCTAAACAGTACACTACGAGATGTTTCTGAGAACTAGTGATGGCGAGCTGAAGCTTCATGAAGCATTGCAGCTTTCCAGCAAACTGGTTCGGAAAAGGGTTCATTTCTTGATGCTTCATGTGCACGAAACCACCTGTTGGCCAAAGAGTGTAAAACAGGCTGATATGATCTTAACCATGTGATCTGTGATATACTGTGTTTTGCGCCAGTAAAGGCTGTTGGGACTGACTATAAACAATGAAAAAATATATATTACCATGTAATCCATTTATATTTATATAATATATAATATAATGTCTATTTTCTAGTAAGTATATTATGAGTATATAACATACATGTATGAGTAATGCATCTTATGTGTGTAAACCAATCCTTTGGTCAATAATTGTATTGTATTGTAGTGTAATATAATATAATAATGGCAGGAGGGGTAATATTAGTGTTCTGTGTCACTTCTGGAAAGTGGCATTAGTTTAACCAGTGAAGATCTGAACCACTTCCTGAACCAGTCAGCGGTATGGCCGGGCAGCGAGGCTTCAGACGTCATCAATGACGTATTGGTCTAAAACGGTACAAGCCTCGATACACGCATCGCGGAAAACTTCCTGGATCACTCGACACACGCTCCGAAGCCTCGGCACAGAACGTAAAATCACTACTGAAAACATCTGAGGAGAGAAATTGGCATTAACGTAACATAATATTGATTCATAAGTGATCAGCGCTGCCTAGTTTGACCGTTTGGTCGGAGTTCGCCAGTGATTGACAGCCGGCTCTCATAGACGGCAGCTGGACAGCAGACCTCAGATCAGCTCTTACTGCTTGATTTCCTCCGGTCTGTGAAATCTTGCAGATGCCGTTAGGAGCACCGGAGGACACCGGTGGACACACAGGAACATGATTCTTTTCAGATTACCTGTTTCATGTACTACTGTCACTATATAGCGACCGTTTTATGAAAATAACTTTTTTTAATCATATTTGCTCCAATCTCGCCTACTTCAGCTTTAACGTCCAAATGGATGTATTAAGAGCTGGCAGCACTTCTTCAACACGTCCTTTCAGCCACATCTATCGTGCTGTGTTCAAGTGCTGGTGGGAAAGTCCGACGACCGACAGTGAGATTGGTCGCATTTACGCCATTTTGACGTTTTTTCATATTAAACTCGGTGAAATTACAGTTGAGTTCGACCAAAGCACACTTGGTAATTGTTGGAAAGAGTAACGACGACGGTTTAGGTGAGTTTTACTTTGTTTCTGTCCAATTTGAATGAAGTGTTTTACGATGCTCCGCTACGTACAGCTGATCTCAACATAAACAAAAATACACGTGGATGCTTGCGCAAGCTGCACGGAGAGGAGGGGGGGGCGGTGCGTCTCCGAGTGCCATTCTAGTTTTATTGTATTTTTGGAAAGGTCCACATTAGGCTACAGTTTAACACACTAAAATTAGATTTATACAGCACAATTATTGAAACTGACACTCGGGGAGCAAAACCTTAAATACACTTTCTGCTTTGCACCCTGTGAGGGTCACTTGCCTCTCAGCAGGCTGGTTGGGTTCATTATCTCTGAGAAGAGGCAGCTGTGGAGCCTAATTGTCCCTAATGAGGATCAGGTGGTTGAAGCCTATATCTATCTGGTTTCAGTACTCAGGTACTGACTCACTGTCTCTTTGTCAGAGGTAGTGAGAGTGCTGTCCTGCTTTTGCTCTGTCTGTGTAGGGGTGTGTGAATTTGTACCACGTGAACCTATCTGTGGGATTCACTCGCCATTTAGCATCTTCTTATAGTCTCCTAGAGTGGGTTAGGTCTGTGTGGCCTGCCCTCGCTGGTTCTTTTGTTTCATTTATGTTCTAATCAGCTGATCGGCAGCAGGGTTTTAATTTCAGTCTTTTCAAGATATATTCAGTGTAGGAAGCCTTCCTTTTAGGCCTGTTTTCATTTGGATTTGGATTAACTTTTAGATTCCCCTGGTCCACAATTGCGTCCCTCACCCCGTTTCCCCTGACAACACCCAATCTACATTTCAACATGCTGTTCTCTACAAAACACACGAGAATTTGACATAAAGTCACTTGTTTGTCATATCAAAACACTACCACTGAAAATGACCCCCCCCCCCGCCCCCCTCGGACCAATCAACACGTTCTAATCCCAACTCGTCACATACTGACGCTTTGTCAGACCCCACAGCATCACCTTACAGTCGCAGTAAACACATACTTAGGTTCAGGCATTAAAACCACTATGTACAGTATAGGTTTAGGGAAAAACAGCATGGTTGGGCTTAAAACTACTAAGTTTTTACAGTGAAAATGACACTGAATGTTGTGAACAAGGGACAAACAGCTGATTGGAAAGGAAACAGGCGAACAGCATCTCCTGGATGAAAGCCCTGTGTTTGTTGGACCCATCCACCTCCCCTCCCACCCACCGTGTGTGTCTCTTTGCTCTTAAAGCTACTTCGCCACATTCTCGCCGCACTTTTCCTGAGCGTTTGATATTGCTGCGGATGGCTTTACATTGTAGTTAATGCCCGGTGCGTCTCATACTGACGCTAAAGGGTCTCGGCCGTGACAGAGCGTCAGTGTTTGACGCCCTGGGAATGTGAACGTGCCGGCCCACCAGATCAATGAGGTCTCAGACTATAGGGAGTAGAAGACGATGCTAGCTCTGATATGTCTAACCATATTCTCAAAGACAAAAAGAAAGGTACTGCAATCCTTATTTGAGAAGAAAGACACATCAGTGTTGATGATGGTGTCAAACAGGACTTTAGGGTTGGGTTCGCTGGAAGACAATGAGGTTGGCAAAGTAAGAAATCCTCACATCCTTAACCATGCTGTTAAACTCAGTTAAAAGGTATTTGTGTTGGACTGACAGACCATCATTTTCAAATACACCAAATGTAAGCAGGGCAGTTGCTTTGTCATCAGTTTATCTACAGCGTTGTCTGGGAAAATGTCTGTTAAACACGGTTCTTACAGGAATTTGTGATGTCGCAATCACAGGAATTACAGTTGTTTATGTTTGCTGACTGAGTTCCTTTTTTCAAACCTCTTCGCGCAGTCAGCACAACAGAAGTCAATGTGGACTAAACTGTGAAACACTTTTCATTGCGTTGACACAAAATGCAGTCAATGACCACATCTTTCAAAATTCAGGAACTGCGCCTCTTCAAACTCCATGTTTGCAACCTACTGTCAATGTCAATGTTAAAAACCTAACAGAAATAAAAAGCTCCTGATGGGGACCTCCAACGGTGAGCGCCTCATTTCATTCACTGCTGGCCTCTATGAAAGAGTTGTGCCAGGTGAGGAAAGGGGCCAAATGAGGCAGAATCCACAACATTTAGTAATTGTATGCAGACGATGTGGTGTTTCACCATCTCTTCCAGTCACAGACTGGTTTACAGCCCATCCCAGGATGGAGTCTCTTTTCCTTCCACCTTACTCTCCATTCCTCTACCCCATAGAGGAATTCTTGTCCTTGTGGAGGTGGAAAGCTTAGGACCACCAGCCACATGATCAGCTGTCCCTCTTGGACACAATGAATGCTGGATGTGTGGACTATAGCTGCAGAAGATCACCAGGGGTGGATCAGAGATGTGCACAAAGTTTCTTTCCCAGGTGTATTACAAGAGAGGACAGAAGGTAGAACAAATGCAGAAGACAGAGTTGACTGTTGTATTTCTATATTTCTGGCTGTATGTATAGTAAATGTGTATCGTTCTGTTGCATTACTGGATCTGCCATTTGCGGTCAATATAGTGAGGGACCAATGACAAATGAAGTAAACAAAATGGTTTGTGAATTCTGTATCGCTTCACTTGACTGTATTTTGATCAGTTCTTTGCAGGCGACTACTTGAAAGATACACTAGCTATTGATGTTTTCAAACTCAACTGTGTAACTGTGCTATACAAATAACAGAGTCACATCTGGACATTGAACTTCATATCTTGATGAACATCCAGATGTTTGCATTTGTTCAATAGTGCTCTGAAACATTGATCGGATCAATACAACACAGCTGCGTGTGAATCACAGCAGCTGTCTTTATAAGCCCAGACTTTGTCTCTGTCACACACACTCACACACACAATATGTTTGACTAAATGTATCTCACTGGGCCACAGGTTTCATTCATATATATGTACATAAGATTTTATTTTGTATAAAATAAACAAAACTATATCAAAGTGTTAGTACAACATCAAGGGACATATTTTATAACATTGTGCAAACAGTGTAGAAAAACAAAAAATACTTTGTGCCGCACACATCTGTTCCAAAAAGTGAGAAAAACAGACAATAGACAACACCAGGAATGGAAGTCAGAGGGCTCTGTGTCTGTGTGGCTCATCATGAGGACAGTGAGTGGACATCATGAGGACAGTGAGTGGACATTGTGAGTGGACATCATGAGGACTGTGACTGGACATTAGTTTTCATGTGCACACATTTTGGAGGTCTGGGCTCTGAATTGGTTTATCTGAGGCCTATTGAGAGAGGCTGGGACACGGGTCTCTGGGTATAACACATGCGCGGTGTAACTGGAGCTGCGGTTGTGCGTTGCGATTGGCTCAGATCAGATTTTACTGCGCATGTGTTGAACCCCCAAAGATATGGCGAGTTGATAATACGTGACATCTCCTCTTTTCACCCTCCTTGGGTTAATCCATGACATTAACAGTGTATGAAAAGTAATCCTTGACCTTGGAAAAATCCCAACTCAAAGTCTACTTACTAGCTATTTTAGGTGCTTTCAATCGTATCACACAGTCCTCATCAGTAGATGCAGCTGATGGAGCTCAACTACTGAGCAATTTAGTAAGTGGACCTTGTTTTTTTTTTTAAATTGTATTTGAATGAATGGTGCTGTTAAGAATATACACTGTATTGAGCTCACTGGCTTGATGTTAAATATATCTTCTCCAAAGCGGCGGGTGTCCTGCTGACTACATCTACAGCAGGTTTTTTTCTTTATTTAGCTGCATTCATCGACCCTCACAAGGTGTGTTGCAGTGAAGCATCCTCTCAGCATGATACTGCCACTAGCATGGGCTTCACTCCTGGGGTGGTATTTCGATTACACTATAGAATGATGGTCAAAAAGGTCTAATTTGATCTCAGCAGACCATAGAAGCTTCTTGTCTCCAGACAGTTGTGACCAGTGAAAAACGCTGGCGAGTTGATAAAGTGTTTGTGAGGACGTTGTCAAATTCAGCTGTATTTAATCGAAATCACTTGTCACCTTTGATTACACACAGGTGATCTTGATGCAGCTTTTAATGTACATTTTATGTGCTGACAGTTTAGGTGTGCCGTAACAGAGGAGAATACTTATGCAGTGAGTTATTTTGTGTGTATATGATCCTGCTCTGTCTGTGCTCCAGGTGCACTGTGAGCCTGCAGCCACCACTTCCTGCACACATGGCTGCATCTGTATCTGTACCTGTACCGCCCAGAGAGTTTGCCACCATTATCAGGATACATTTTCACATTTAATGGCCACTTAAATGTCTTGTGATAGTTTTCCCAAAAGAGAAAAACAATCTCTTTGTCTATTCATGTGTCAGAATTTCTATGTTTCATCTTTGCTCTGTCTCTCAGTGTGTCATATTTGAGCAATTATACCAATGGTTAAGAGTTATTACTTCTATTATTAACAGCTCTGTTGTTCGTTGAGGCTTTGAATCATTTGGCTGAAGAGTACCAATAATCAAGTAATCAGCTCTTGACAGACATTCATAAAAACACGTAGAAAGCAGATAGACAAAGTCAATGCACATACAACAGGTGATCCAGAGAAGTGATCCATGACCTCACAGACTACTGGTCCAGTGATTGATCAGTTCATGTCGGGGGGTACGAGTGCTGTGGGGGTTGATGGAGCAGCTTCAGTGAGATACTGTAAAAGACAGAAAAAGAGAGTCAGCATTAATGTCAGCACTTTCTCACCATTTCTCATTTCAGAAAGTTGTCAGTATTTTAAGACACATTGAGGGACACTGTAAGCATGGACAGCCATGTCTGCCATGATGGAGGCTACTGAATTCAGTCTTGAAATGTGGACTTTGGTTGAGGCGGTCTCTGAACTGGGACACATCTCCAGAGGCTGACTGATTTCTATTATTAGTCAAGAAGACTAATATTGGTGGAAACTGTATTCATTTTCAATGGGTGGTGCAAACTGTTGGGGTCTGTAATATCTATGCTGGTATGGAGGACAACAACGGTCTGGACACACCGCCCGCATGAGCAGCACCTGAAGGCTGACTCGCTGAACCGCTACGTGTCCCACGCGTGGGGCGTCCACATCAGCTGCGTTTCTGCTGCTGCTGTCAGCCCTTTCTTTCTACATAGAGTTTGCCTTTCATAATGGCCATTTCATTCATTATAAATATCATTTATATTTATTTTAGACAGAGAAAGGTTAAGAAACGTGTGGTAATTTGTAAATAATAGTAATAATCCACAATGAAAACCCCGTACGTTATTCATTCATGGAGCTCTCCCAGTCATGGTCTAGAACACTGTCCTACAGATATTTCAGAATAAAAGCCTCGTGTTAACAAATGAAGGAATTCTGTCCACAGAAAAAAAAACGCTTGAGGGCTTTTATTTTGAAATGAAAGCAGTAAGTGTTGATTTAAAAATAAATCTTTACTTTTTTCATGTCCGTGACATATTCTACAGATATAGACATTTAAACTGTAGTAATGTTGCTGATATGATGTCAATATACAGTCAATAGATCACCTTCACTGTCTGTTGTTGCTGTGAACCGATAGAGATTGTACATGTTGATATATAATACTCATATTCGCCCAAAGTGGCACGTATGCCGCTTTGGTTCTAAGCGTTGGTTTACACCATCATGAGACACCACATTACACCCACCCCCACCACCAGCCCTGAACTCTGGCTGTACATGAGCACTGAAACTATTGGGAATTGACTTTGATGCTCTTTGACTAGATTAATCAAGTCTTAGCTAATTAGGAGAAAGAGTTGGAGTCTTACAGCGTACTGTCCGAAGCTGCGCCTCTGCCTGAAGAGAAGGAAGCAGAGAACGGCAGAGACGGCTCCCTGGGCCAGGGTGAAGAGGAGGAGGGCCAACTTCACTCCTCTGCACAGTTTCTGTTGGAAAGGACACACAGCACTCACATTAACTTTAACACAACAGCTTCATTAGGGATGGAGAGGCCGAGCAGGGACAATTTATTTATTGATTTTTTTTTTTATTATGTGATCCCCAGTTAGATGTAATGTCTGTCATGTTATTTCATTTATAGAGAAAGCGATCCTGGCACACGACACACAGTGTTGCTCACACTGTCCTAGTTCATCTACACCAGACCAATGGCAGCTTTTAATACTTCAAATTGATTTTCTTCTTTTACTGAAACCCAGAGTTCTTCCAAACAGACAACCATGATTAGCCTTCCCATGGTTATCTTTCAACACAGGGCAGGAAAATACGAACCAAAATGGCACAGCTTTTTATAAATATAAAAGGAAGTGTTACTGTTGTTATTCTAGGCTGTAGAAGCTCTTCTCATTCCTTCCTTTTCATTTCCCACCAGTTCCTCAGCGCTGATCTGTTTTCACTCCGGTATAAAACTCAGTGATGTTGACGTGTATCAGATCAGTCCGGTCAGCAGCAGCATCCAATCAGTTACTGATATCCAATAAGGGGCGTGTCTATCAGCTGGAGCGTCCAATCAACAACTGATATCCTGACGCCGTTTCTACGTTTCACAATTTTAACACTGGCCTGGCACTTTGGACCAATCAGCTGGCAGGGCCACTGGGAATACGCCCCGATGCTCCCGACGGCCGGTCTGGGGCTGTTTACCAGTGTTTTTGACCATGAGTATCCGCGACTTGGGTGTGTGAAGCATCTCCGTCATGGCAGGTGTATTGCTGAGGACCCAAGGAAGCTCAGTGTCGAGTGTGAAGTTGTTTGTGTGAGTGTTCTCCAGAAAACTTCAAGCAGCAACACCACAGGCCGAGCATTAAGCCTGTTCTGAGCAGGCACTGCACTAGTCATCTGAAAGCTAGGAACCTGAAGAGTTTATAATCATCTGTAATAAACACTGGGCCTATTCAAACGTTGAAAGTTTTAAACGTATCAGGGTTTAAAACATTATGATCGAAGTAAATGATGGTCATCCCCATGCTCTATTATGTCTCATAAGTTGTTGCAGCAATTTTTGGGTTGATACCATTTGTTACACAGATTTGATTTTTACACCCCCTTACTGTCAATCTACCTAGAGAAGCCCATCCTCTGAATGCTCTAGGTCTCTAGTTTGTGGCTGTAAAGTTTCATGAAGCTGTGATTATCCCAGAGTCCAATGAAATGTCTCCTATGGGGACTAACATCATCACACATGACTGCAGTTGGGCTCATTGGATCCGCAGGAGTTTCAGCTTTACAGTGATACCCAATTTATGTAATTCAAGACTGTTTAGGGACCCCAGTATGCAGAAATATTCAAACATACAATTTTAGAATAGGAGACAATAACACATTTATATTGCATGTGATTATCATAAAGTGGGCATGTCTGTAAAGCGGAGACTCGTGGGTACCCATAGAACCCATTTTCATTCACATATCTGAAGGTCAGAGGTCAAGGGACCCCTTTGAAAATGGTCGTGACAGTTTTTCCTTGCTAAAATGTAGCCTAACTTTGAAGTGTTATTTAACGTCCTTCCCGACATGTTAGCATAACGTTGACCATGATTGGTACCAATGGATTCATCAGGTTTTATAGTTTCAGGGTTAGGGTTAGATAGACATATGATATCAGTAACTTCACTCTAGCTCTAAAACTGAACCTGCTACAGCCCTGAAACACAGCGGAGATTAAGAGGTTAATGCATTACGTTATATAACTCATAAACTGTATATGTCATTGTGATGAGCTTATTCACAGTTAAAAGTTGTGCCGCATACGGGTGCTGTATTATACACCTCTTATTCTATTCTATTTCTTTTACTTCTCTATTTATTTACACTTATTCGGTCCCTGTGCTGCTGTTACACCTGAATTTCCCCTCAATAAAGGCTCATCTCATCTTGACATTTGAAGTGTTTCAAGCTTTAACGTATATTGTTTGTATGGCAGCATGGTGACATGAAAATGAAGCTGGTACTTACCGTGGCGTAGTGTTTCTCGCTGCAGTGTCCATACGTATTCTTTTCGCATGGCTCCACACGATTCTTGTCCATGTCCACAGAGTAGATGATCAAAGCCACCACTGACAGCACAGCGGACACCATGCAGGCCACCAGACACACCCGCAGCTGACCAAACAAACACTACATTTCAGCTTTTGAACCACTAGAGGGGCAGAGTACTAGTAATATGAGCAGCTGCAGTAGTACTAGTACTGGTAATATGAGCAGCTGCAGTAGTACTAGTACTGGTAATATGAGCATCTGCAGTAGTACTAGTACTGGTAATATGTACAGCTGCAGTAGTGCTAGTACTGTAGCAGTGAGTTGAAAGGATTCTTGGATGTGTTGAGTATTTGCTGGTTGTTGTTCATTGAGTCTGTGTTAGCAGGCCTCTCATGTATCTGACCAGTAATAAGACTGGACTCATTTCATCAGCTCTGCTTATAGTTACATGCTTGCATGGTATTTGGAAGCCTGATGTAATTCCGTTTATGGAAATTATTACAAAACACAAACAAATTATTTAGTGACGTAACTGAAATGCACCAGAGATCACCAAACTGCCTTATTTAATACAGAAAAGATGTGTTTTATTTTCCCAACAGCCCCTTAGATCATAGTGTATGATGGCTGCTGCCTACTGCTATGGGACAGTAGTAGTAGTAGTAGTAGTAGTAGTAGGATGTGTATGTGTTGCCTGTAGACTCACAATCTTCATGGTGCAGCGTTTGTCCAAGATGATAGCGAGCACTCCTGTTATGATGAACTGAGAGCACACACACACACACACACACACCCGGGAGACAGGAACACAGTCAGCACATTACGATATCAGTAGGAACACACACACACACACACACACACACGCAAACATACACACAGACTCACCGTCAGGCCGCTCCAGAAAGGAACTCCTAGGCGAACCACCTCAGTGACCTCAGTGAAGTGCAGAGGAATGGAGTAGGATATGACCATCAGCCCCAGCATCACCTGACTCACCTGGCACACACACACACACACACACACACACACACAACAACAACTTTGTGACCCCAGTGATCCAGATGGGTAACTAGTTAGCATGACTGTTTTAAAGCCAAAACATCAAACACACTAGCACAACACAGCAGGGAGCGGTGGAGACAGCGAGTGAGGAACAATGTTGGTATAATCCAGCTGCAGCTGCTGGTCCCAGTGAACAGCTCCCAGTGTGAAGGAGTCACCTCCAGTGAGTCTATGCCTGCAGGATGATCAACAATACATGCTGATGTTTACCACGGGCAAGGAGGTTCTGTTGTCAGTCAGCAGGATGTCTCTTTAATTTCTTGGTCACAGGCCCAGAACCATCACGTGAGCTTTTTGGTTTGGACCCAGATCCAGTTCAGCATGCTCTTTATATTTTGGCCTATGACACCTGAACCTTCAGACAGAGAAGGTGTATCATTGTTCTTCTTAACTCAAGGTCCACCTACTAGTGATTTCTGTAGCTTTATGTCTCTGGCTTCTTTTCTTCCTCTGTGTGTTTTTTTTAGTCAAACTATTTTTTTTTTATTATTTATATATTTGGCAAAACCACATCGTCACTATCTCACCAGATGTGGCACATCAATTATTTGGATGAACATTATGAAGTTGATGTTCTGATTGGTTCCTGTAGGTGGTGTCACCTGTTTTCCCTGAGGACTCTTTGACCTTAGAAGTGCTGATGGACTTCTGCTTTGGGTCTCTGTGTTGTTTATCTCATGCACATGCAGTACATGTACATGTGTGATGTGGTACACACTTGTACAGCATGTTTCACACTATTACACTGATCTACAGGTGGCTGTAACACACCAAAGGCCTTTCCTATATCCCAGTTTGTACCTCCTCGACTCCTCTCCTTGCGTCTTAGTCCCTCCCGCGGAAGATGCGAGCGGAGGATGAGGCGAGGAAGAGACGCAAGGACAGAGGAGTCGAGGCAACAGGCATTTAATAAATGAGACATCCTTGTTTATGATTGAGTGATATAGCTTATACACACAACACACGTGAAATGCAGCAAATTGGAATGTAAGAGACTATTGATATAATAATTTGCCATCAGCAGCTTTTTGCACTTTTAAACAGCATGTCAGGGTTATAGCAGGTGAACTGGGTGTAGCCTACATTCGATAATAAAGACATGTAATATGAAGGCAAAATGTCGAAAAGGAATGTGGTCAGAATAGTGCCTTACATGGTGCTACACAACAAAAGTTTGATCATCTTAAATAACTACAACTGATGAACAGTTACAGCAGAGTCCTGCCGCTGTATGAGATTATTTACACCAGTGTATTACACCTTATTTATAGCTCCTCCGGTATGCCTCCTCGCTCCTTGAGATGCATTTTAGGAATTGGGATGTTTTTTCAAGATGGAGTGCTGACATCGATTTCCGGGTCACAAGCCGGAGGAGCGAAGAAACGAGGAGGCACAAAATTTGGAAATGAGAAGCAGCTCAAGATATGCTACAATGTGCCAACAAAGACAGGGAAGAAGACTGGATGACAATACCTTTTAAGCTTTTTTGACTTAGCTTATGTCAGCGCTCATGCATACACAGTAACCCTGAAATGTAAACATCATTTGTGCTGTTTGTTTACAAGAAAACAACTTTAAGGTTCCCTTTTCAAGGTTCTGGGCTAGCAGTTTCCCTCTGCTTACAGTCTTTGTGCTAAGCTAGGCTAAACCCATCCTATAACTACTGTATGTCTGCAGCAGATACACAGACATGAAACAGTGATATCGATGTGCTCGACCGTCTGCAGGACAGCTAACAAGTGTATCTTTCAAAATGTCAAACTTTTCCTTAAACATGAGCAAATCTTGGGTCCTTTCCTCAGTTCAACCCAAAACATGCACTCATCATTCCACAGCTGTGTGTGCTGTCTGAGTGCTCATGGATCTACACCGTGGAGGACTCATCGTTCTACAGCTGTGTGTGCTGTCTGAGAGCTCATGGATCTACACCGTGGAGGACTCATCGTTCTACAGCTGTGTGTGATGTCTGAGTGCTCATGGATCTACACCGTGGAGGACTCATCGTTCTACAGCTGTGTGTGATGTCTGAGAGCTCATGGATCTACACCGTGGAGGACTCACCCCCAGACATTTGGGCTCTCCTCTCTGGATGGCAGCGCGCAGAGCCTGCTGTCTGTCAGTCAGCTTGACAACGTTCACATCCTCCAGCACCTGCACCGTCAGATCCCTGTTAACCTCCACCGCCATCACCTGCACAGGACAGCACAAACCACGTTACAATCCTTAGAGATCATTCACACAAAACCAACAGAGTTGGTAAAACAAATCACACAAAGAAATAAAGTGAAATACAATACACATTTTTATATGTATTTCCTTTTTATGTCTTAATTTACTGCTTCATCATTCAATGAATACAGATGTTTTAAGGGCAGTTGCTACTACAGTCTGTATACAATAACTGAGTTCATTGTTTTTCATTGTGACATGAATTTTACCTTACCGCTGACTGCTGATCGGATTGTAACTATAAAGTAGTTACTAAAATAAGATAAAAAGCTCACAGAGTATGTACAACTTTTGTGAAAAAATAGAACATTGTTTTTTTTCTTGAAAGTTTTGGTGTAAAATGCAAATCACCTAAATTAATAAATGTATCAATATTTATTTCTACATGAAGACAAATATCAGCTGCCGAAATACCAACTGAAACATCTTCACACAAACTCATTTCAGATTTAAGAACCTTGTACTTCTGGATGTTTGTGCCCATTTAGTCATCATTACTATGGTCTGCATGGTCCCATCCTCTGGCAGCCTGGAGACTTTCACAGGTTTGTAACATGATATTTGTGTCTTTTGGCTGCCTCTCTTAAAAGCAAAAGACCATTCTGTGATGAAAAATGATCTCCTTTTCTATTTCTGTTGGCAAAGTGTTGCTTTCTCCTCAAAGTGAGCTGGAACTCACTACATTTTCCTCTTTGCGTACTGTGACTTTTTTTTAAATGTATGTTTTCAGTGTATAGAGGATGGAACCTGCCAAAATCAAAAATCAATCAATCAATCAATAGATAAATGACTCGATAAATAAACAAATATGCCATTAAATGTAGCAAAAATAATAAATAAATACATACATTTTAAAATGTATACGAATAAATACATAAATATATAAAAGGGGAAATTAAACAAGAGTAAATAAATAAGGGAATTAATACAAAGATAAATAAATAAAGAAGCAAAATGTAAAATAGCATAGTTTTAGGTCAAAAACCTTCACATATTCCCCTAGTGTCTTTTATTCACTGTAGATATTCAGAATGTGTCTGTGTATATAATATGTAGGATCATCCTGACTGGGACTCTGCTCCTAAAACCTGAATGAAGAGCTCAAACACCTCAGCTCTACATGTGTACCTGCCTGCCTGTCAGGCTGGCTGCTGTTGATTCCAGCCTAAAGCCATCCTATAATATATTATAGAGTGATACTAGAAAATAACACAGGAAAGCACTTTAACACTATATACAAACACACCACCTTAACCCTATAATGTTCCAGTGTGAATATTATAGGAGTATTATAGGCCTACTATAGAAGATGCATAACCCAAGTATAATAATATAGCAATAAAATCACAACTGATTATGACTGACACAGTATAAACTCATTGCTTAAAGAAATAATAAATAAATAGAAATAAGTCAACAGAGATTGCTGATACCGGCTGACAGCCAACATGTGAATAAGAGAGAACATGGCTGATTTCCCCAATGTTCAACCGCTGGTGTTCACATACAGATGTTACAGATGTGATGTGATCCAATGGACAACAACCAAATCTGACAGAGTTGGAGGTCTAATAGTTAAACAAAGACACTAAACCGACTGTCACTGCGAATGACTGACTCCAAACAGAGCTTTACGCAGCACTATCACTACTACTACCATCAAACACAGTGGTAGGATTTGACGCTTACGCACACATTACGCATAACTTGGTTAGAGTGTGTTGCGTAATCTTGTCGCTCATTTGACTCTGGCTGTTGTTGAAGTCCAGAGCTGTTTGGGTAAAAACCTAGTATTGTGCGTCTGTGCTCTCTAACATAATCTATCGACGGATCATCTCCTTAATCATCAATATGAACTCTACACATTTTAATAGACTTTGGCACAGTGGAAACACCAATAAGCCTCTCTCTCACTCTGACGGCAACAAGATACATTTATTAGGCTGTTTGTGTCGTTATTAAAAAGGCACAAAATGTCTCATTCCTACCTTTATCTGCCGAGATAAGTTAATAAATCTGTCCTCCTGTTTAAGTCTTTGGACCCCTCCCTGCCTTCTCTTCTCTAGCAGGCGGCTGGAGGAAGGATGTTGTTTATAACAGAGAGCGAGAGAGAGAGAGAGAGAGAGAAAGAGAGAGAGAAATACAAGAATAGAGGAATATAGAGAGAGAGAGTCGTTGTTCTCCGTCTCTTGATGAGAATCAGAGGAGCTCCTCCTTCGCTTCGCTTCGTCTCCTAGTTTGGTGCTTTCCAGAAATCATTTTGTTGTCGGGAAGTTTTGACCGTTAAAAGTTCATCTGAAGAAGTGTTTACTCGGTGTGACATACAACCCCTGTTGGTATCATCTAGAGACATCTCAGAGACATCTCAGACAGGCACTTGTAAACATTTAGTCGAGGTAAGTAACCCACCAAGCCCCTCTGGGGGTCACATAGATAGTAGAAATCTGGATGTGTTTTTCAGGAGAATCCCTCCTGCATCTGGGGGGATGTCCTGCTACAATGTCTCTGTAATGTTTCCTTTTTATAACTAACCATTGAATAGGCTGTCAGCAATTTGACCTTACTGTTGTAGCATTTCATCTGCTGTTGTATCACGAGAATATTTATATTTATTTTTTTTACGTTGTTTTTAACCCATACCATATTTTTTTTCCTAAACCTAACCAATTTATGTTTGTTGCCTAAACCTAAGGAGATTTCTGGCAGAAAGCTCTGAAGGCAAACCTCTCCCATGTGCGTAGATATCTCTCAACTCCTGCAAATACTACTACAAATGGGCAAGATGCTGAGGTTGTTGAATTTTACAAGTATTTGGGCATAATAATTGTCAATAAATTGACCTTTGAGAGGAACACAGATATGCTGTGTAAGAAAAGCCAGTAGCGTCTCTTTTGTTTGAGGAAGCTATAGCCAAGGTCCAGGTTGACAAATCCCCGATGACGCTGTTTTATAAATCTTTTATCGAATCAGTTTGCACTTTTGCTTTTATTTGCCGGTATGCATCCCTCAACCTCAAACAGAAAAACTCATCAACAAAGGTGATAAAAAAAATCATCAGCAAAATCATCAGCACTCAGCAGAAATGTCTGTCTGAACTGTACAACAAACAGCTGATAAAGAAAGCAGAATCCATAATTTCAGACAGTACCCACCCCGCTGCATTCAGAATTTAAGTTTCTGCCCTCTAGTTCCCGTATCAGACAACCATTAGTCAAAACTAACCGATATAAATTCTCTTTCATACCCTCGGCCCTTTCACTGCTCAACTCTTTAAAGCACAGGTAGTATCAGCACATCCACCCTTGCCTGTTCTTCTGTTCTTGTCATTATCTTAATATTGTAACTCTTTTAATATTTTTGGTACTTCAAGGTTTCACCTTTTTTCAGTGCTTTAGTATGTGGGAATGTACAGTATGTGTATATTGTCTTATTGTGATGAGATGTTGCTGTTGTTGTTGTTGTTGTTTGCTACTGTGGCAAAACCAAATGCCCCTCGGGGACAAATAAATGTCTTGAACTTGAACTTGAACTTGAATATCCGAGCCAAGACTTCCTTTTCCGTGCACTGCTCATTGTTTACAGTCCGATTAGCAATTGAGATGTGAGCCTGGAGACAAGTAGCCAGTTTACAAGCTCATTTTAAATCAATGAAAAGCTAAATCATCGTCAGATGATAGCCGGTGGCCGACAATAACTACTTTTATTATTTAAATGTTAGAAAGGTAAACAACAACAATAAGTCGTCCTAAATCACCTGTCAGACAGCGATACATTTTCTATTGATTTGGCAAAATGGATATGAAAACTAGTCAGGTTTCATATCCAAATGTGGCACAAATTTTAACCAAATTTTGAGAAAATCGGCAAAGGGAAATGAATGGAAAAGCTTGAGTGAAGTCTAAGTCACCTGCTTCATGTATGTCATTGCACTTTGTCACATTTATCTTTTATCGATCAACCGACTTCTCCACATCAGCCAAGCGTAAAAAACATTTTTGTTGTGATATTTCAAGATTTTTTTGTTTGTTTTTAGTGCCAGATTTCACCTTTAATTCCAGTGTGTTTACATCAACAACAGATAAACTGATACAGGAATATGTCTATTTTATATATTGCCACAATTTTAGGTGACAAAAATGTGTTGGACAATTTAACATATGTGTCCTGATTGTAGATGTTTACACCCTGTAGAGCCTGTATGCACCCTCTCTGTATTCTGTCTGTACCCATATGCACCTTGTCCACAAATGTGTGTTAGGGATGCATCCATTTATCGGCTGAATATTAGTTTTGTTGACTGCTATCGGCCAATCAGATAAACATTGGCCACTGCCATTGGCGAATGTCATCTTATTTACTGTTTGATTATCTGTCCCGCGACTCCGCTGTGGGTCCGTCCAGCCCGGACAGCTGAGGCAGCGAGGCTTCATCCAAATAAACAAATAAAAAAATTAAAACGAAAAATGCTAAATTTGGTTGCCAAATATACTTGGCCAGCCGTTAATATATGGGCAGCCTGCCCAAGTAAAGTCTGTGTGAGAGACACTGATTATGTTTCTAATCACTTTTACATTTACATTTAAATTATGTTTTACATAAAAAATATTTTTGTTTCTAGCTATGTAAGTACTGAAACATCTTTCTAATTGAATAAGTAGTTGTATAGCAGCTAAAAAGGCCTTTTTGAAGTGGTTATTTTAGAATGGTTTCCATGTGAAAGACGGTAATATTAAAGGTTTGCAGCCAGACTGCTACACCCGTGGGTTCCCTCAGCACACAAGACACAACAGGACAACCTGCTGAACAATTAACAGTCTTTAATACTCTTTTCACTCTCTCCGTGCATGTCTTCTCGAGGTCCAGAACACTACTGCATTTAAAGGAGAGTTGACTAGGCAATGATCACCAGCTGTGTCCATCAACTCACCTGGCCCTGCTCTAATGAGCCTTCCCCACACCTCTCAAGGCCTATGAAAAGGAGGCTGGGTCACGGGCAGACATGGGTCTTGGGGTAAGGGGTAGAACACATGCACAGTGTAACAGAAGCTGCGGTTGTGCGTTGCGATTGGCTCAATTTCGGCGAGTGCAGGCGAGATTTTAATGCGTATGTGTTATACCCCCGGAGATATGACGCGTGACCCAGACTCCTTTATATGCATAGGCCTTGACACCCCTCCCTCTCCTACAGCTGAATACCAGCCATGCCCACCTCCACAAGGTTGTTTCATGAATTTGTAAGATTGAATTTGTGTTCATTCAAAGACGCTGAATGACTTAAAACAGCTCAATTATTTTTTTTATTTAATGTAGAGGTCTTTGTTTCCCTGGCACAAAAGAAGAATAAATAACAGCAAAAACAAAATAATACAATTTGTTTTTGCATCCCTACTGTTATTGTACCATTATGCACCCTGTCTATACCTGTATGTCCTCTGTCTATACCTGTATGCCCTCTGTCTATACCTGTATGCCCTCTGTCTATACCTGTATGTCCTCTGTCTATACCTGTATGCCCTCTGTCTATACCTGTATGCCCTCTGTCTATACCTGTATGCCCTCTGTCTATACCTGTATGCCCTCTGTCTATACCTGTATATACCCTGTCTGTACCCGTATGCACCGTCTACACCTGTATGTATCCTGTCTCTACCCGTATGCACCGTCTACACCTGTCTGTACCCTGTCTGAACCCGTATGTATGCTGTTTATACCTCACTTAAGAGGATAAACATGGTGTTATTTATGTTAGTTAAGGACATGGTGATAAACCCTCCAACCCCCTTACCAAAACGGCCACAACGATAACCATATTGTGAAGTGAAAATACGTCAAATGAACCGAGTGATAAATGTGTGCATGAAGAAAAATAAACAAGTTTGTTTCTATACTACTAATTTACTAAATGTTTCCCTCACTTCCGGTGGGCCTTGTCAATTCAGTTCCTGATCAACCTCCCCCTCCCCTTAATCTCAGACCCACTCTCTTCTTACTCTCCCTCCCTTCCTCTTCCTCCCACCACATCTGCTTCTCATCCTACAGCATTCCTGTCTTTCCTAAGAGGATTGTGACATGTGGTTTTGATGAAGTAACACACTCTCTCTCTGTTCCGTTTTCCCCCCTTTCACTACCTCATTTTGTTCACTATTTCTCAATCCTTCCTCACTGTCCAAACAGACATGGACACACAGGAATACAACACACTTTGCTTCATTGTCTCCCCCCCCCCCACTGTCCTCTCCTTTCTCTAGTAGTGTGTCTCATGATCATGTGGTCTGTCTTCATTGTTGTTTGGGTCTATTCATGTCTTCTCTTTTCTTCTACAGTCTGCTCCTCTTTCTCTCTCATTACGGTTTGCAGATTTCAAACATTATTCTCTAATGACAACCTGTTTTCCTTGGAAGAGATGTTCCTCCTGCAGTCCAACTCATTTTAATGAACCATTTCATTGTGTCTATCCTACCTATTGTAATGTGGGGGAAATCAGAGGGAACATACTGTATATTCTTAAACTGTTTAACACAAGGGTGTCTGAGATTCATACCGATTTTTACAAAGAGATTCCACATTATGAGCAATAAAGGTTTTAGTGGAGCTGCTCTGACAGACTGACAGCTGTTTGTGTTCAGAGTCACAGTGTTATAAAGAAGAAGGACATGCAGAGGTTTTATTCTGAGCTGAGGGAAAACACAAAGAAGCAAAACAACAACAACAAAAACAGCTAAATGAATGCACACTGACACTAATACTAATCCTACTATCATTGATACTACTACTACTAATATGACTAATAATAACAATAATAATAAAGCCAGGGGGATTACTGGCAGTACGTCCACCCTGTAGCTACCCTGCAGTAACCAGTAGCTTCATTCATAAAGAGATCATCTTTTATGAGCCCTTCATATGTTTTGCATGTAAAAATCTTAATTTGTAAAGTAAATAGAGCTACCAGATAAATAGTGGAGTAAAAAGTACACTATTTCCATCTGAAATGTGCTGCAGTTGAAGTAAAAAGAGGCATGAAAAGATACAAATTCAAGTAATGTACAAGTAGCTTACCTGAAACTTTAAGTACAGTACTTGAGTAATGTACTTAGTTACATTCCACCACTGGAGTCCAGCAGAGTTCACATTGCTGGTGGCAGCAGACTGAAAGTTAACATGTATTGTTTATGTGTTAATACTGACTGTAATCCAGGGCGGGATGTGTGCTTGGTTTGATTAGAACAGATCAGATCAGTTGTATTATTGTTATAGTGTATATATGTATTATTGTATCTGACCCCTGTTTCCTGTTTTGCAGTAACATGTCTTCTGCTGCTGTGCTGGCAGCAGTTGAACCTAGGCTGCAGCGTCTCTTTGCCTGGTTTGACCCTGAAGCTGCTGCGGTGAGATCAGGACACCACTTGGTTTGAGTGGAGTCGACTATGTTTGAGTTTGAAGTCTAACTTCCCATAAATTATTACTCAGTAGAGTGTAATGAATGTAAACCTCTGTGTCTGTGCAGGTGGTGACCATCCTGTTGGGGCTGGTCCAGGTGATCCTGTGTGTCCCACTTGCTCACGCTGACCACACTCTGCCAAAATTCTTCATACTGCCACTCATCTTAGGAATTGTAGTACGTACCTCCTGATTCTTACTCTAATTCTTTAGTCGAACTACGGTTGCCAACTTTCTCACTACCAAATAAGGGACATAAGGTGGCGTGCCACGGCGGTGTGGGTATGGTGTTGTGTGTGTGTGTGTACAGTGTATAATCAGTCTATAGCTTTACTAAACATGTATCATTATGTAAAGTTATGTGAATAAACCTCAAAAGAAATGATCATAGAAATGGCAATTTGGACCTTTACAGCAACAAAAAATAAATACAATTTAAAATGCTTATGCAAATGTTTATCCATATTTGCACATGCCAAACTGACCGATCAATGCCAGACATTACCGATACTTTTCTTTTTTGTGCAGGCGCATTTACGCTATACTTATACTTATAAGTGCAATATTTCCCTCTCAGATGTAGTGGAGTATAAAAACAGTTATTAAATGTATTAAAGTTAAAAGTGGTGGAATGTAACTAAGTACATTTGCTCGAGTACTGTACTAGGCAACAATACTGCAGTACTTTTACTTGTATTTCTATTTTATACTACTTTATACTTATACTCCACTACATCTAAGGGGGAAGTATTGCACTTATGTTACATTCCACCACTTTTAACTTTAATACATTAAATAACTGTTTTTCCAACAACTAACAAATCCCAATTTAACCTCTGGTGACAGTTGTACACGTCCTACTATATATATATATATATACGATATCACTATATATGTAGCACATCTTTACTAGGATGGTGGAGTGAGTGTAATATACACTTCAGTCTTCATAAGTTTATAATCCTTTTGTAAATGTAGCCTATATTATCATATCAGATAGCACAATGTAGATATGATATATGATAAATGGGTTCTGTAGATAGACAGAGGAAAAAAAGATTCATGTTGATGAATAGATGCTGTAAATCTGTATGTTGTCTGTATGTTTTTGCATACATTACAGCTTCATACATACAAAATAGTTTAACATTTTACAAAGGTAAAAATGCTTTGTGTACTATATTTACACCATATTATCTCTGAAAACAGGAACGGCTGATTGGTGACGTTGAAATGAGGAGTTATCTATACGATACGATACCTCCTCATTTCACTACAGAAACCTAAATAAGAAGGCAGCTGGCTGGAGGGAGATCACCTGAAAGTGTCCTACTTCCTGTTCCAGTAAATAGGCCTATTACAATATTAAACGTGTGTTTTCTGTTTAAAAAGTACAAACGTAGGAAGATACCCAGAACTACTCTCCCATCGTCTCCAGTCTGATCTGGAGCTCATAGCTGATTGGTACGTTGACATGACGTAACGTAACTCTTGCTGTTAGGACACGGTGTTTCTCTCTCTGCGGCCGCGTTCTCTCCATCATTACGGTTATTGTTGAATTATTCCTCGTTCAGCTTGGCCTAATCATTAGGCACTAATGTTATATTTCATTTTCAGTTAATGAAAGTAACGTTGTGTTGACTCCTGTCATGTGTTGCATTCAGTGCACGTGAGGCACACAGCCAAAAAAAAGTAGTTAAAAATAGTTTTTTGGAAGTTCAGAATCTTAAAAGTTAAGTATCACAATTCTTACAATAATGGATTTTTCCTCCACCCCCTAGTACTGAATCACTGTGTCACTGTTTCAGAACTCCCATCACTGGTGACTGAAAACAACAACATTCAACTGTCAGCCCGTCTCCTCGTATAGACAGCATGTTGCCTCCTGGTAACGAGTTATTGGATGAGTACTAGGAATATAGCCTCCTTTTACTGGAAAATTGAACATCTAAGTGTGTACACAGAAGAATAATTGAAGTACATAAGCTTATTATTGTTATTATTATAGGCTAATCTGTGGGATCCTCGAGTGAAATAATGAAGACATATACACGTCCATAATCATACTGCAGAGGCAACACACATACCTGCTTTTGCGTGATGGCTCGAGATTTGAAAATAAAGGACCATTTCAAAGACCTCATCGGATGTTGTTGCAGATGCATTTTTGTTGAGTTATTACAGTTTGAACAGGCAGCAGACCGACTTTACTTTCACAGAATGGATTTACTCCCAAGACTGAACTGAGGAAAGATTTTTACCGAGCCTTAACCTAAAATTCAAGGAAAATAGGTTAATGGGAACCACTGCGACACACAAACACACAATACCAATGATCTTGAACAAATGAAATTGTAATTATTGGAAACTGCAAAGTAATTCATACTTTACACCACTAATGGAATCAGTCCATGTCTGAAAAGGACATTATACATTATTATTATTATTGTTATACATTATATATATATGTATATATATATATACATATATATATATGTATATATATATATATAATATTTTAGTGTCAAAATGGATGAAATAATATATTTGGGAAAAAAAGATCACATGGTGAAATACAAGGTTCTCTGCTGCATGTCCTTTACTCTCCCAGTTAAAAGTCCAATACTGTGTGTGTGTGTGTGTGTGTGTTGCAGATTATGGCAGCAGGATCATTCACTATTGCCAACGAGAAGAACACCAGCAAACTACTGGTAGGTTCACATAACAGTCTAATCTAAATATTCATGGCAGATTTTGATGTAAGCAACATCTGGACCATCATTCCACCCTCTGGTTATGATAATAATATATAATATAGTCAGTTCAGGCATAAGTAAACTGACAGCCCAACCTTTGTGGGCTCATTGTAATATGACTTTACTTGTAATAATAATAATAATAACACGAATACTTTGTCATTTTACAATAATTTACAACAATATAATGAGTGTATGGGTGTTTCTAAGTGCACAGTGAAGGAAGTTGACTGCCCCCCCCTCCCTCTCAACAGCTTCAAGGTTGTGCGTACAGTCATGCGGTTGGCCTGCTGGGGGCGCTGCTGGCCTTCTGCCTCTACTGCTACAGCCTCAGCTTGGAAAACCAGACGAAGATGTGTGAGCCCGGTTCTGTTGCTACTGACTATCACTACAGAGGAACACATTACCCGTGTTTAGAGAGTCTCCTGGAGGTCAGTGTGTTGATTTTATCACTTCATCACAAAGAAAAGGACAAAAATAACAAGAGATAAAAGCATGGACAGATGAGCCCATTGTAGATGAAGATTATTGTAGATGTAGTTTATTGTAGATGTAGATTATTGTAGATGTAGATTATTGTAGATGTAGTTTATTGTAGATGTAGATTTTGGTAGATGTAGATTATTGTAGATGTAGATTATTGTAGATGTAGTTTATTGTAGATGTAGTTTATTGTAGATGTAGATTATTGTAGATGTAGTTTATTGTAGATGTAGATAGATGTAGTTACGTCACTTTGAATGTGTGATGTGTTTTCTTGTTTCCTGCAGGCCTACCGATGGAGTTTGATACTGCTGCTGCTGCTATTTGACATCGGGGCCGTGGTCCTGCACTGCCTCCTTTCTGTCTCTGCCCTCAAAACACTGAAAACAAACTGACACACACACACACGCACACACACGCACACACACACACACACACACACACACACACACACACACACACACACACACACACACAGACACACACACAGGAAACACACATGCTATACATGTTGAAATACTCCATATCAACAGTAGAATTGAAAAGCACTTAATTTCCCTGACAACATTTTTGAAGGGTTTCTGTATTAGTGGATTTGGTGACACCTCTGTGAGTTTTCATAATACAGATCGGATGAGCTCTGTGTCTCGACATCACAGAGTGTAACAACGGACACAGTAACACTTGTGACACAGATGTGACAAGATTATATTAATTAAATAGTCGGTAAATAAGTGATGACAAATTTGAATTACAAATAAAATAAATGGAAAATAATAAATATCTTCCTGATTGGCTGGCAGGTGTCCAATAAAATCATAAAACAGCGCACCTCAAACAAAGGTGATGTCATGAGATAATTCATTCATATCAAACACTGGTGTTATAGAGCTAGACTGGTAGGCGATATATCAGCCCACATCAGCTTACTGCAGGTATCATATATATATATATATATATATGGAGTCAGATCAGTCTCAATATTAATGAATGCTCACTGAAGGATTCACAAATGTGTTTTGGGATTAATATATAAATGACTTAAAGTATTTTTCGAAGCACACAAGAATAGTAAAAAAAAAAATGCACATATAAAAAAAAATAAGGTTCACAAATATAAAATATATAATATATATTATGCTTGCCAGGCAGGGCCAAAGGGCTTGTTGTGTTTGCCCTTCTTCCTGTTTGGTCTTTCTCTCCCCCCCCCCCTCCTCTGTGTTCTAACTACGTGATTGGTTTCCACCTGTGCATTCTGGTCATGCTGCCTATAGGTTCCCTCAGACATGGAGCTGGCCAATTAACATCTGGGGTTTCCTATAAAATGAGCCCGTCTTCAGAGTTCATGCTCTTGTTTTTGCCTGCCTGAGATTTGCTGCATTGCTTTAGAAAAACCTGTTAAAGACATTAGAAAAAGGTGTGTGGTGGGAGGTGGAGGACTATAGGTACGCTGGGGTACCCTTCCCAACTTTCACTCACGTAGGGATGTTTTCTGTCTAGAAAAAAGAGGTTATTGGTCGGTGCCACCGTTGTATTCAGGGTCAAGTTAGTCAGGCCTTCTTTTTGTGCTCTGGTTTTATTAGATAGCAGTTAGTTTGGCCTAGTTTTGTTTTCTTAATTTCTGTTTGTTTGGCACAACCACCTTGTCCCATCCTCCCCCACACTTTGGGGATTATTTGAAGTATCGTGTTAAGCAGAAAATAAATCACCCTTTTCTTTTCCACTTCAACTTTGACTCCTTCACCTTCTTTGATTGTCGTGTTGTTGTCTCTTTCCCTGTAAAAAAAAAAAGGGAATGGAACACACATACAAATATTTCTTGTTTTAAATAAATTTAATAGAAATCCACAAATATATGCATTTAAAAGTATTTGCAATTTTCATCAAAAACATATTTGGATGTTGTTACATTTATATATAAACTGCATTTACAAACTGCTGTCATGTGTGAGCTTCACTGCAACTGTGTTGGTTTTTTGAGACTCGACTAATGCATTTTTATCAACAGGGAGTTATCTGTAACCAATCAGCTGTCTCACTTACCTTACGGCAGTTGGATTCTCGCGGTACATACAATACACTTTAACGACATACACCTCAGCACAACCGTCCTCACATCCAAAATGCACTAATGCACCCAAACACTTGATACACATCTCAGGATCAACTCTTGGAACAGAATATTTGTCTGCCAAAAGTAACACTTTGTCACTCTGAACATAATGACCTAAAACAACACTAACAACAGGTAGCATTACAATATGTGTCACTGTTGTCTTTGTTAACTTTGTTAAACTGTCTTTTTACACATAGAGTAATTCCAAGAGCACAAAAGTAAACTAAAGTAAGTCCAGTAATGCCGAAGAACGATACACATTCATTAAACATACAGCTAGAAATATAGAAATACAACAGTCAACTCTGTCTTCTGCATCTGTTCTACCTTCTGTCCTCTCTTGTAATACACCTGGGAAAGAACCTTTGTGCACGCCTCTGATCCATCCCTGGTAATCATCTGCAGCTATGTCCACACATCCAGCATTCATTGATACTAGTCAACGCATTAGAGAAGAGAAGATTTAACAAGTTCAAATGTATATATATCTGGGTATTTTAATTGACAGCCAGCTCTCTTTTAAACCTCACGTTGAAACACTTGTGAAGAGGCTAAAACTAAAACTAGGATTTTATTATCAGAACAAGGCCTGTTTTTCTATTGAAGCTAGGAAGAGATTGGTTACTTCTACATTTTTACCTTTGCTAGATTATGGGGATCTGCTTTATATGAATGCATCTGCCCAGTGTTTACGAATATTACAAAAACACAGTATTCACAATGCACCAATAAATAAATAACATCATAAGAAGCCCTTTCAGACATAATCAACAGCTGAGAGGTACCATGGATCTAGGCCAAAAATCTGACCGCTGCTGGAACAAAAGACCTCCTGAATGGTTCACTAGAACACTGAGGCATCACTAGTCACTCACTAAATGAGCTTCTGAGTCCGTTAAAAACACCATGTAATGGATGGCCTTCAAAATGCACAACTGTTTTAAGTTTGGCTCTTGTCCTCTTTTCTACAGTGACCTCCAGTGAGTCTGGTGCAAGACCAATCACTGAGCCAGGCTTTCTGATCAACTTATTGATCCTGTTTTTATCATCCACAGTGATGCTGCCCCCCCCCCCCCCCCAGCAGAGCACGGCATAAAAAAGAACACTATAGCTAAGATAAGATAAGATAAGATGAACCTTTATTAATCCCCGGAGGGAAATTCAGGTGTCAAAGCAGCAACATCAGCAAACAGAGTGAAACACAGGAGAGGTAAAGGTATACAAAAATTATAAAAACAATAATAGAGATATAAGAGATACAGAGTGAATGGGTGAACATAGTGTGTACAGTCCGTCAATAAATAAATGTAGTATGTGCAATAAATAAATGTAATATGTACATGTGTGCAGTCTATAAAGTGGTATATAGGATGTATAGTGTAAGTAAGTGTAAAGTGCGCCAGTGGTTAGAGTCCAAGATGTAGGCAGATAGTGCATGTTTAAAGGTAGATAGTGCATGTTTAAAGGCAGATAGTGCATGTTTAAGGGCAGATAGTGCATGTTTAAAGGCAGATAGTGCATGTTTAAAGGCAGATAGTGCATGTTTAAAGGCAGATAGTGCATGTTTAAAGGCAGATAGTGCATGTTTAAAGGTAGATAGTGCATGTTTAAAGGCAGATAGTGCATGTTTAAAGGCAGATAGTGCATGTTTAAAGGTAGATAGTGCATGTTTAAAGGCAGATAGTGCATGTTTAAAGGCAGATAGTGCATGTTTAAAGGTAGATAGTGCATGTTTAAAGGTAGATAGTGCATGTTTAAAGGCAGATAGTGCATGTTTAAAGGTAGATAGTGCATGTTTAAAGGTAGATAGTGCATGTTTAAAGGCAGATAGTGCATGTTTAAAGGTAGATAGTGCATGTTTAAAGGTAGATAGTGCATGTTTAAAGGTAGATAGTGCATGTTTAAAGGCAGATAGTGCATGTTTAAAGGCAGATAGTGCATGTTTAAAGGTCTTAAAGTCCTAATAGTTGTCATATGGGGGTCAGCCTTGGTTGTGGAGCCTGATGGCTACCAGCATGAAGGACTGACCCAGGCGCTTTGTGTTGTGCCGAGGGGGGATGAGTCTGTGGCTGAAGGTGCTCCTCATCTTGACTAGCTCATCATGGAGGGGCTGGGAGGGGTTCTCCAGGATGGCGTCCAGCTTCCTCCTCATCCTGCCCTCTGCCACCACCTCCAGATCGTCCAGTTCAGATCTAACCACAGAGCTAGCCTTCCTCACCAGCCTGTTCAGTTTGTTGGCATCCCTTGAGTTGGTGTTACTACCCCCCCCCCCCCCCCCCCCAACATGCCACAGCAAAGAAGAGGACACTGGCTACTACAGACTGGTAAAACATCAGCAACATCTCAGCCTTCTGTCTGTCTCCAGCTACACAGAGGATCCTCAGCGGTGCTGGTTTGTAGAGGAAGCCGTGGTGATCATCTCCTCCTCCAGCAGCAGAGCAGAGCAGGTGACAGACAGACAGCAGCCTGGCAGCAGTAGATGGGACATTACCGTCACTATAGGGGTTTCCCTTATATCAGCTGAGCACCGGACCACACCATTACCCTGCGACATAGGGGGACACCAGAGGGAGAGCGGGCTCAGCTAAAACAGCTACACAAAAACATGTCGACAAAACAGTACGCATTTAAAACGTTTACAATAATGAATCCAGAGGTGGTTATAATTTAACAGTGCTGTTTTATATTATTCACATGTTGTCTGAACACCCCCTTTCCTCTCCACCCCCCGTAACCCGGGGACGTGGATGCTTCCTAAAATGGCGGCGGTTTCTATCAGTGTGAAGTGAAACTTTCCTATTTTTAGCGAGTATTTCTGTCCTTTTGTAAAACATCCAGTCGACTGGAGAGGTCTGTGTGTCGCAGTGAACATTAACCGGAACACGGAGACGTTTGGACGGTGCCCGTGAGGACCGAGCAGCGTCGTTGTGGGCTGTTGAAGCGTTAAACCTGCTGGGCTTCCCTCTAAGTTGACGCTGGCTGCTGGCTGCTGACATTGCGATCAGACCTGCTGTTGTTGTCATCAGACTGCTGCTCAACACGGAACCGACGGCTGCGACCGGACACGGCCGAGCAGCTCGGTAGATAGCCGGTCAAAGCGCGTCGAAAAGGAGTGTTGAATCAGCTGGATCCCGTCTCAGGGCTGGTCGGAGAGGATCCCGAGGACGTGTCACCGTCACCTGTCAGCTGAGATCAAGAGGTGGTGTTGGATGTCACCACCAGTCGGTGTCGGGCTGAATCTGCTCTGCTAGCGTCGAGTGAGTACCGGATCCTCTTCACCCGGTCTCTGGCTTCACTGTCTCCAAGTGCTCGTCTTGAACAGCTTGTCCTATTTTGTGGCCTGCAGTCTCTCAGCTCGGTAGTGTGTCTGTAGTGAGACTTGCTGTAGACAGCTGAGTACCACATAGTGCATTGTGAACATCACCATCACTACTAGTGACAACAGATGAGCACATTTGTTATCCCACCGGTTGCTATTTATTAAGGGAGTGGCTGCAAGTGATGTGGTTTGTTTTTGTCTTGATTAGCTAACAATGGCCTGATAAGTCAGTGTCTGATGATAATAATAACATTAACAACATTAAAAGCCAGACGTTGGGCCTCTTGACTCTCCACTTTCTGTTTCCAAACATTGTTTTTAACTCTTATTTCCTGGTTCCCTTGGTGACAGACAGCCATCCTGGCCAATCAAATGGAGAAGCTCCAGGACCTGAGCCAATCAGAGCTCCAGGAGCTGCTGGACAACCCGGAGAGGGTGGAGACTATGGCTCTGGAGTCTGACGAGGTAAAAGATGATGATGCTTCACTTTAACATTTGGCTTCCATGTTTTTTTTGTTTTTTTTTTATCTATCTGAGAGGCTGAAGTCTAGATCACTGGGTGTTGTTGTGAGAAGTTAGGGATTTGGGAGGAGTTTTTAGGGGATTAGGGGAGTTTTTCCTGGCCACAGCGCGCTTGGTGGGATCTCTTGTTGGGTCTCTAAACTATAGAGTACGGTCTAAGACCTGCTCTCTATATAAAGCGTCTCCAGATAACTTCTGTTATGATTTGACGCTATATAAAAATGTATTTAATTGAATTTAGAAGTCCTTAAACCTTGCAGGGTGTTTGATTGATTAACCTTCTCAGTGTGTGGGTTAAACCACCCAAACTGTCATACTACATGAAATAAATGACTTGTTTCTAGTTTAAAACCTCGAACTGTAAGTGAACAGTCTGGCAGGGGGAAGTGAGTAAATAATGCTTTCTCTCTTCAGTAACCACTGAGGAAACCTGAAGCTGTGTTGGTACTGGGTCGATCCCATTAATGCCAGTGTGTAGCACCTTTCTCCCTGGGTTCCTTCCCACAACTCTTTACTCCAAAATGATAAAGGCCTCCCACACTGCTCCCTTAAAAACTCTCCACACTCTGGACCCTTTCAGGTTTAGTGGTTTTTGTCAATTAGCTATTGGCAATATGATGCTTGAGTACTGACACTATTAGACGCTATTACTATTACATTAAAACAAGCAGCCCGGTGTCTAGACGTCCAACTGTAGGGGGGGCAGGGTATCTTTAGGGGGAGATAGCAGGTCAACAGCAGATGTCACATAGAAGTGGTGTACATCATCTGAAAGCTGAGAACCTGAAGATTAATTTGAGATGCAGCTCAGCACTGTGTGTCAAGTTGTTCTGGTCATTAATAAAAAAATATTCATAAATGAATTTGAATTAAAATAAATTGTGAAAGTATATAAGAGCGTAGAACAGTTGTAAATAAAGAAATATTTTCAAGCCCCCCGCAGGCCACTGGTGTAGAACATAATGATAGAAGTACAGTATATGATGACTATTCCCATGCTCTATTATGTCTCATAAGATGTTGCAGCAATTTTGGGGTTGATACCATTTGTTACACAACCTCTGAAAGACAGCGGGCCGAGAGTTTTAAGGGGTTAAATCAAGAGTAAGAAAGAAGAAATGGGTAGACAAGATGCTCAATCTGACCAGATGTCAGCTTTGTAGCTTGTGATACTCTGTAATACCGACCCAGCCCCACATCCCACGGACTATATATTCTAATATATAATATTAATCCCTCTGCATTTAGTGGTATCCACAAATGGCCTAAAATGTAAAGCTGCCATAGTCTGATGCCTCTCTCTCTCCCCTTCAGATCCAGAACATCCAGCTGGAGAGAGAGATGGCATTGGCATCAAATCGCAGCCTGGCTGAGCAAAACCTGGACATGAAGCCTCGTCTGGAGTCGGAGAAGGAGGTGCTGGTCGAGAGATATTCTCAGCTAGAGGCCATCAGAGAAACCTACAGACAACACTGCTCCCTGAGAGGTAGGAGGGAGGATTTCCTACATTGTGGGACAATAAAGTGAATCTTGATCTTGACGGAGGGAGGAACAAAGGGACAATGAATAAATGGAGTGAGGGATGGAGAGTTCTGAGACTTTCAACCAGTGTTCACACAATCCGCCAGAAAGAACGACTAGAAAGTCTTCTTTATACTGATTGATCAGTGATTAGGACAACTGATTTTATTATTGTTTGTGAAATACTTAACACCATGTTGACTGGAGGAAAATGTCTCCAAACCAATGGACAGACATAAGGCTTACCAAAATGCTTCCAAGCTTTAACCGTTGCCATGGTAATCAAGTAAATTAATTTATTTTTTCTACATGATGCATTCCCCCAAAAATCCCAAATAGCGCATGAAATAAGGATTAATAATCACAGATTATTCATTATGCATCAACATTTATTCTTGTGAGTTATCTCAGACTGATAGTATACTGATACTAACTACTAACTACTACTAATACTGTTTGTTCTGTGTAGAGGGTGTGTGAGTGAGTGAGTGAGTGAGTGTGTGTGTGTGTGTGTGTGTGTGTATGTATGTGTTTTGTGAGTGTGTGTGTTTGTGTGTTCGGCGCTGTCTCGGGCACTGAAATGCTGGGGAGGAGATTGATAGATTGATAGATTGGTAGACAGTCTCAACAAAGTTTTTTTTATTTTATATGTTGGCGTAGGCTACAGTATATTTATTTATTAATTTGTTTATAGGCCTACATATGAGCTATCCCTGTAATTTATTTGATGTAATTATTGCACATTTTGTTGCCGTTTTCATTTAAATTACAAGGGAAATCCTTGGAGTCTGATATTTGTCCTCATCTCTCATTAGACAATAATAACAAAGTAAGGTAGAATACAAGTAAATGATGACTGCAGATTTGAGGAAAGTTTGACAGCTTGTGTTGTCATCGTTGTGTCCCCCCACACCGCCGGTTTAATGCACAGGCGTGCGGGGCTCAAGCCCGATAAAGACGCAGCGGGGGGTTTTGTATGGGCAGAAATATGTTAGATAAAACTGAATTTGAATCATTTATATTTTAATTTGAATGGCTTAACTTGAATAATTGCATTGAAAAACAGAATTTCAATTAGGGATGTTAATAATTTAACCGTTAACCGACATTAAGAATTTTAAACGGTTAAACAGTTGAAATAATTATGAATAATAAATTAAAAAGCTTTGCAAAACTCAGAGGAGCGGCTCTTCACTTAAAGGAGAATTGCTGGTCCACCTTAGCAGCCCACCGTAAGAGAGTCTAGCGTTGCTAGATACAGGAAGTTGGCTCCGGTCTTGAGCTCGTTTGAGCGGAGGAGCAGTAGCATTTATTCACCGACAAATAACCTGTACACACACTGCTGCAGCTACGTTCACAGCTAGGACGCCTCCGACAACCCCACACTCACCGCCGCCACATACACACTCCGTCTGTCGGACACTAGCTAACGTAACGCCGTGCTGACAGACAGTATGTGTGTGACTGCAGCGAGCACGAAGCCACCAGCAACACTACAGCTGCTAACGTAGCACAAACACATGCGGTCTGTCGGATACTCGCTAACGTTCGCCGGGCTGACGCACAGCTGACAACCTGCTAAACTAAACTAAATGGTGTGGTGGAGACTTTTACTGGGAAAGTGGCTGCATGTGTCCTCGACACTACACACAGCATCGTGGCTGCTACAGTAACTCTCCTGACGGTGAACTGGAGACAGTGAACGCAGCACCGTGGCTGCTACAGTAACTCTCCTGACGGTGAACTGGAGACAGTGAACGCAGCACCGTGGCTGCTACAGTAACTCTCCTGATGGTGAACTTGAGACAGTGAACGCAGCATCGTGGCTTCTACAGTAAAATTTGCATCCCTAATTTGAATCCCATGATTTGAATTTGTATAGTTAAACAGTATGCAAACAGTAATAAAGGAGTGGCTGTTGAAGTACATGAGATTTATTGTTTTACTTAGTTTTTTTACCTTGGTATCGAGAATCGTAGAATTTCACTGGTATTGGTATCAACTACTAAATGTCTGGTATGGTGACATCCGTAGTGTAGGCCTATGGGAACTGACAAAACGCTTAAAATTACTGCGGTGCCAAAAGGCACGGTGAAAAGTTTTGGGTGCACCTAAACGGTTTTCTTTACTACGATGGTGGTGCATAGTAGAGAAGACCCAGTTCTGGTACTGTTCTACTATGTCCAGCTGTTGTTGTAGCCCTTGTCCAGTAGCAGACAGTAGAACCAGGTCGTCACTCAACCAGGCCAGGACAAGGTCCCTGTGCTACGAAGCAGGATTTGGGGTTAGCGAGGTAACTTCCAGTTTAACCCTTCAGGGTTTTCAGTCCTACGATGGTGGTGTGCTTCTCACCGGGGTAGATCACCATGGTAACTGATGCTGAACACCTGACCTGCTCCGGAGCAGGTTATGTTCCAGATAAGAGATCAACTCGTATAAGAGCACCGCCTACTGACCAATCAGAGCTCGGTGCAGGGATCGTTTGATAATATTACACAAATACGAAGAAGTTACAGTCATAATCCAGATTAAAAACAACACAGTTTAAACTGACAGATGCAGGAAGGACAGCTGGCTGTATGCTGTGGGTGTTTACAGCTTTGAATTATATTTTTATATTTATTTTTTTGATTTGCTCTCAAGTCCGTTTCACACCGCTGGAGACGGAGACGCAGCTGAAAGAAGGCTGAAATAGTCATACACGCCATTACATTACCAAAGGGCATAATAAAGTGTAATCCATTCATCCAGTACACTTCTAAAATCTATTTATATATCACTGCCCAATCTAGACGACTATATCTGACTTTTGAGTGTTCCGTTAAATAAATAAATCTGTTAATTTACTCATTCACACATTGGGAGTTTTTGTCTTTTGCCAGCTGTCCTTCCTGCATTTGGCAGCTTCAACTGTGTTAATTTTAGTCTGATTATGTGTTTAACTTCTTCGTATTTGTCTAATATTACGGTTTGCTCTTCCTTTGTTAAATATGCTGCTCTGCTGACAGCAGACTTGTCCATGTTTGTGATTGGTCCCAAACCACCTTTTAATGTGAACGCGCTCACAGCCAGATAGAGAAACCCTGGGTTGATTTACCGAGTTGATAAACCAGCGTCGTAGGACCGCTTAGTGTGATCTGGGTTGTTAGGGTTAGTAAAGCCAGATAACGGAAAGATACCCTGGGTATGGTGAAGATACCCTGGGTATGGTGAACTGGCTTCGTAGTTACAGGCCTCTGAACAGCAAGTTCATGTCTATACACATTAAATAAACTCTTCTCTTGGTGAAGAATTCAGTTTGTTTGTCTCCAGTTTTAACAGCACACTTATTTTCTAAGAACATTGATTTAACCTACCTTACACTTTGGGGTGGGGCGGCTGTGGCTCACAGGTAGAGCGGGTCGCCCACCAATCGGAGGGTCAGCGGTTTGATCCCCGGCTCCTCCAGTCACATGTCAAAGTATCCTTGTCCCAGCAGCCTCTGACATCACTGTGTGTGTGTGTGCGTGTGTGCGTGCGTGCGTGCGTGCGTGCGTGCGTGCGTGCGTGTGTGTACATGTAAAGAGCTTCGAGTGGTTGGAAGACTAGAAAGGAGCGATATAAATGCAAGTCCATTAACCATTCACCATTTTGCCCCCTATACCAGAACGTAGAAGTCTGTAATAGACATATTCGTGCCGAATAGAGTCGAAAGCTTTCTTGAAAATATTGAAACTAGAGAATATCTTACCATTCTTTGTTTGGTGTTCATGTTTGTCAATGAAAGTGTGATGGGTATATACATGGTCGGTGGTGCGGTGTTTTAAGAGGAAGCAATATAGTATATTTAAAATGCTACAGAATAATTGACCTAAACAGCTGCTGTTACTAGGGTCTGATCTGTCCCCGCTCTTATAAATGGGGGAAATGAGATGTCAGGAAAACAAGCTGACTGCAATACGATATTCTCTCTCTGTGTGTTTCTGTATGTCATGTATTTGTCTCTCACTCTCTCTGTGCTCTGTGTCTCTCTCCCTCCCCCTCCCCCCCACTCCTCGTCCTCAGATGGGATGGCGGGTCAGGTGTCTCCAGAGGCATTGTTCTCCAGACTACAGACAGAGGGCAGCAAAACGGAGGCAGAGTCAGAGGTCAGAACTTAACTGTTAAACCTATATACACACACACACACACACACACACACACACACACACACACACACACACACACACACACACACACACACACTCACTCCCAAAGACACTATGTGGAATGATGTATGCTTATGCAGAGATGTGTAGGATGAGTAAAAAACAGGCCCAAAGTTATCACAAAGGCCACTATTTCATCTTTTGTCAAGATAATCGCGATTTAAACAGTAGAAATACAGCATTCACATTACACAGTTGAGTCTGGTTCAACCAGAGCTCCCTATGTTGACTCCTCTGGTTGTGTAGAAGTCTATGAGAAAATGAGCCTACTTCTCACTTGATGTATTACCTCAGTAAACATTGTAAACATGAGTTTATGGTCTCAATCACTAGTTTCAAGTCTTCTTTAATACAGCATGATGTTCATTTTGTAAATGATGGTCCCATTTAGAGTCAAATAGAACATAAAGCAGGGTGTGCTTTAGGGCGTGGCTACCCTGTGATTGACAGGTCGCTACCACGCCGTTTTCCGGTCTGGGAGTTGTCCGTGTTTCGTCTTACAACTTTAACCCTTTCACAGAGTGTTTTCACTTCATCAAGGTTAATGCTAAGTTAATGGCATTTTGGTCGCCAACATTTTTTTTATTCAGCGGTTGTGCACATGGACATGTGCATGAACCATACATGAACATGGTGACGGCCAAAAACCACGATGGCTACGGCCAAAATGGCAAATTCGAGGCTTCAAAACGGCAGTCCACAAACCAATGGGTGATATCACGGCAAATGCGTCCTCAAGGGTGTTCATTTGAGAAGCTGGTTTAGAAGGAATTTAGTATAGGGATGCGCCGATCCGATACGGGCCAAAATCACTGGATTGGATATTATAAGAACAACATATACTTAAAGTACCAAAAAGTACTATGTACAAGTACTATGCAGAATAATATACTGTATATTATATTATTGTATTCTAATTATTGATGCATTAAAGTGTCCATCACTTTAATGTTCCATCACTTTAATGTTGCAGCTGGTAAATGTGGGGGTAATTTGAATGACTGTATATACTGCTGGGTAGTTTAATCTATAATAATACATCCGCATTTATTAGCTCACTATATTTTGTATTAATAACCTGAATCTGCAAAGTAGCTTAAGTTATTTCATTTATTAAACTTAGTTGTTTAAGAGAGGGAAAAAGACGCTATCGGATTGGTATCGGTATCGGCAGATACCTAAGGTATCGGTATCGGTATGGGACATTAAAAAGTGGTATGAAGCCGTCTCTAATCTAGTACCTAGTAGGAGTATGATGAGCTCAGCAGGAAGCATCGCTGTCACGTGGTTCCATGTCTCTGTCTGCAGGTTCTAGCTGATGAGTTTCTGGAGGGCTCTCTGCCGTTGGACTCCTTCCTTGATCGCTTCCTCTCCCTGCGCTCCCTCGCTCACAAAAGACGGGTCCGGATAGAGAAACTCCAGGATATCCTTCGACAGACGAGCGAAGGTAACCCCAACGCCATGACATCATCAGCAGGCGTCAGCCAAGACCCCGCTGCCACGCCATCACCGTGGAATCAACAGACAACAACGGCAACGACTACAAATCAGCAGCAGCCAAACTCCACACCTCAGTCCTCCAGCTACCAAAGCGCCTCACAGTCAGCCTCCTCGTCCGCAGGGGGCTCCTCCAACCTCCCCTATAGCCCGTACCCCGTCTCCCCACCCAACGCTCCCCATGCAGCGGCGGCGGGCTCCGGCTCGGCCATCCCTCCGTACCCAGGTTCCGGCTCACCTTTCACCCCGGCAGGGAGCTACTCCGGCCCTAGGCCCGCTTTCGGGCCTCCGGGTTCAGCCACCTGCCCTTACCCGACCCAGCCCTCCTTCCCCACCCCACACCCAGGCTCGGCATTCGGCCAGTACACCCCGAGCCAGCCCCAGAGCGGCCCCGCGCCCTACCCGGCATCCTACAGCTACGGCGGCTACAGCTACCCGGCCGGGCCTGCGTATTCCAGCTCTCAGTCGCCGACAGGGAGACCCATCTACAGACCAGGATACGGAGTTCCACAGCCGTACTCATGAAAGCACTACTGCTCCTCTGTCTCAACTCTTCCCCTCTTTGCTATCTCACCCCTTTTCTCCTCCAGTCTCCTCTACCCTTAGTCCCTCTCCTCTTCTGGTCTTTTTACCTTTTCTACCCTCACCTCTTCCTTTCTCCAAATGCTGAGAGAGAGGTCTCTCGCTTCACTTATCTTTGTTGCACTATTTCTCTCTTTCTCTAAATATCAGTCTGTTGATCTCTCCGTCTTTTCTCTCTTTCCTTTTCCCTCTCTCTCTGTCACCCCTACGAGCCACCGACTCCCCCACACTAGTCTCAGGTTGTTGCGTTGTGTTTAAGTGTTAAAACACTTGTATCTGGCCCGTCATACACTCACACTCCTCCCTTTCTCCATCACTCCCTCCCTCCCTCCCTCCATCCTCTTCCATTTCTTGTGTGTGTTGCTATTTGGCAATCAGAAAGTCCTTATAAACACACAAGTGCACTCCCCCCTTATGGCAAATACATGTATTTGTAAAAACCACATCAGAGTCCAGTATGTGTCTGCTTCACATTGTTATTCATGAGCACAGTCTGCATTGAGAAGGCGACAGGTTTATGTCCTGGGCTAGTTTCAGGACCCCTTGGGCTACTAAAATGCAATTAAATTGGCTTTAAAGTGGATGGCTGTTCGAGCTCTTGTATACTGAGTTCATTTAAAGATGCAGGCTTTTGAGAGAACCATATCCTCAGCTGTATAGCTGCTCGGTCTATCAGCTCTTCCAGACACTTACCTACTACAAACAGAAGAGTGGCATGTGAATCTCATTGTAGACAGTGGGCAGAGGAACCACTGGTAACTCCAGTCACTTTTTTATTTTCATCAACCAAAGAACCTTTTTTGTTTCCTTTCAATTTAACGTTGAAAGAGGAAGTTAGCTGCAGCTGTGTGTCAGCTGCTGTGCTTCCTTTTCCATCCCTGTAAAGGCCCAGACACACCAGAAAGTATGTTGAAGCTTGGTGACGTAGTGACTACTCATAGGGCTAGTTGGTGAACTACTGCAGCTGGTGAGCTAACCCCCTAACACAACAGTAGTGAACCATGCTTCTTTTCAGTGTTCTCTATACTGGTACAGCTAAGCAAGCTCTTCAGCTGCTGTCTGAGGTCGGGGTTTTTTTGTGCAGGAGAGGGAACGAATGTTAACAGGTACTGTAAACGTCTTTCAGTAAGCCTCATATCAGCCAAGACTACACGGCCCCTGCAACACTTTTAGAAATGACCCAAAGCCTATTTTAAACCACACTTTTTTAAGCATTCATTTGTTTCCCACAATGCATTCTGGCCCTACATTCAAGTCACAGAAATAAGAAAAAAATCAATGGAAGTAAATGTTCTTTTGGAAAGCATGTTCCGCTGTAACAACATTGATATACAGTATTATCACCTCATAAAGACGACATGCCGATCACGTCAACAGTTGCTCGTAGAGCTGAGGGACATTACACATAGTCATCTGATCCACAGTTCCAGAAATAATGATGAGTGGATGGCTCTTTAACAAACCGTTCCTTCCTGTGTATAGTGAATTTAAATTTGAATGCTTTCCCCCGATGCATGTCTCCATTCCTACACCCAAATAAAGATGGCAACCGGACATGTAGACAGCTGTCATTTTCAGTTGTTAGCAGATCTTTAGTTAGTAGTTTCATGTGTTTACGGTTAGGGTTATTCCACAGAAGATACAAACAGGTGGCAAAACAGGAAGGGAGTACTACCATATGTCTGTAAAATGTTACAGAGCATGCTGCTGTGCTAGCTTAAGTGGATATGTTGTCGAACAGATTGCCCACCTGTCCAACAAATATCAATAAATAGTCACTCCACCTCAGAACTGATGTGTTTCAGAGTCTTAAAGCTCTTTCCAGTCTTGTTTAAGTGTCCTGGGAGGATTGGACCATTCCCAGCAAATACATAGAGCCAGGTAGGTTTACCAACACATGCAGATCTCTTCTGAGTAATTGTGGTGCTTTTGTGCTAAGAGCAAGTCAAATGTAAGTGTAAGCAATGAAATATACTGTAGATGGTTTTGATGGATATTTCGGGGGAGTTAAGAGCACTGTAGTCCCGTATAGTAACACCCTGATACCTGCTGGAGCGTGTCGTTCACAGACCAGTTTGAAACCAAACATATAGTTTCACTTCCTTCTTTCCTCCCCACCAAACACAGCCTCATCTCTTCCTCTTCTGTCCCGACCTCCTCTCTATCACTCTCCTCCTCCTCCTCCTCCTCCTCCTCCACCTCCACATCTGATCGTTGAATATGAACTGACGCTTGACGATGATTACCAGATTTCTATAAGTTCACACTATCCGTGAGAATCATGTGGTGTGTATAGTGTAATGGAGTGAATTATAAAGGTTGGTGATCAGTTCTGTGTCAATTTAATCAACTCAAATAATATCATTGAAATAAGAACGGAGGTAAATGATGAAAGATCATTCATAGGTCTTTTAGAGGTACATACTGTACCAACTCTCTCAATTTAATATTAACCAAACTAGGCCTGTCACAATAACAACTTTTGTTGGAATATATATTGTCCCAGAAATAATTGTGATAAATGATAATATTAATATATTATATTATTGATATTATTTTTGATTATTGATCATATAATAGCATGATAATGCAAGTACACCGTTTCAAAAAGCTATGCATTTTTAATTTTTAAAAATATTCAGACATTGGAATTATTTATATATATATATATATATATATATATAATGTGGGATGTTAATAATTAACCGTTTAACCGTTAACCGATTAACGCTATCAGTTAAACGGTTAAAATAAATTTTAATAATTAATTAAAAAGCTGATCAAAACTCAGTGTAGGTGACATTCTTATGTGAACAAACACGCATGTAAACACAACGGGCCATATCGAGGTCAGTGGATATGATGGAGGTCATGTCCACATACCGTACGATCGGCCGACATAGTAATTATTGCGACAGGCCTAAACCAAACTATGATATCACATGAAACTGTTACCTTGCAATGTAACATTTCATCAAGTTAATCATATTCAATCTTTTACATCTCTCAGCTACTTCAGAGCACTTTATTGATGTTATCACTATCCAAACAGCAGTTAAATAGTCTCTTTCTGATATTGTTGAGTCCACCCAGCTCAAAACGTCATCGGCGTAGTCGGAGAATCTCAAGGAATTCAGCGGTGCTGTAACAATGTCAGGAAGTGTGTCTTAACATTAACGTATTAACACTAACTAATCTTGAAGTGATTGAATTTTATCCAAATTGGTCCCAGACAAAAAAACTGTACAGCTATTAACACCCCCCCCCCTCTCCCCAAACAAAGCAAGGGAATCATTGAAGGGAGGTGAAGAGGTCATTGAAGAGGTCATTCATTCATTTGTCATCCAATTAGTTTGATTAAATGTAAATGTTGGAAGCTAGTGTGTTTATTTCATGACACACCTGCATGTCAGAGAATCCAGAAGAGAATCATTTGCTTCTTTTTACCTGTTGGGATTATTTAATAGAGCTGTTTAATCGGTGTGTGAGCCTCAGAAAGAATCTGTCACTACTGTCACAGCTGGAGTTTCATCAATCTGTCATGACAGCCTCTGTTTCTGTTAACGTGGCTTCCACATGCAGGCCAACTGGACATCTAGCAGAAGACCGGCATTAGTAAAGGACAATTCTGTAGTTGTGTTTTAATTATCATTTATAGCCTGGTTTGAGTTTCCTGTTCGTTATCACCTGAAGTCCATGAAATGATAATAACTGTGTGTCCACTTCATCTGTTTAAAACCTGTCTGACTGGTTGTCTGAATGGACTCAGTCATCAGGTTTATCTTTACCACATCCACAGATCTCGGCAGCATTTCTGTCACTTATCATATCTGATAGAAATGATGAAAACAAGAGCAGGTGGGTTTTAAAAAAAGTCTAAATCAATTATCTGGTATCGAGTGCTCATCGATATTCAATTCAAAATGTTTGCTCTCACTTTCTGTTTCACAATGTGTTCTTCATATAGTGTATGTGCTGTATAATATAGAACAAAAAAAATGTATTTCTAGCATATACAACTACAACTCCACGATGTTTTGACAATATGCATATAGTCAAAAGACTCATGGGAACTGTAGTGGTATTTGTAGAGGGCAGTGCACCTCCCAAAGATCAAATACCATTCAGAAGAGTCGGGGTGGAACTGTAAACCTCTTTCTTTTGTCTGGAATGACGACATGGAAAAAACCTCATCCAACCATGTGACCAACAAGGTGATCTGAAGGCGTGGAACCTTATGTATGAAACTGAAGCGTGGCTCGTGTTATTGGCCAACGCCGGCCGTCATTTCAGAGCCCCAGAATATGTAGAATTTGTCTCACGGTTGGATGAAGATGCTCTGTGTAGTTGCTCCAACCACGAAGGTCTTTCTGTGCTGAAATTTGAAAAGCATCATTTCTTTGATGACTTTTGAGATTTTTCTCCAAAGAACCACCGGCCGTGATTGGAACAGCAAAATGTAAAATTATTTTTTGAATGATGTGTTTGGATCACTCTTCTGTTAATCAATAGGTTCAGAATAGACATGTATTTTAGCTGAGAGCGTCATGGATTGTTCAAATACAGGTTGCTGTGAGAGAAACCGTTCATATGCTGGTTTAACATAACACATGGTCAAGTGTTTGGATATCATTCTGACCAGCTAAAGTAGCTCTGCTAGTCCAGGAGAAATACAACAAATCAACACAAGTTTAAAAAGAATGATGGTAGTTTTGCTTGTGTATAATACTACTTACAGACCGCTAGGATGACATGGATATAAGTCAGAGGTACCATCCTTTATAAAGCATTATAAGCTGTAACTAATGGCTCTAATAATGGTTAATAAATAATGTATTAATGCCTCATAGATTAGTTTATCTTTAAAGGGGACATATCATGAAAGTCCAGCATGTTGTCCGCAGCGAGCAGAACGTGGCTCACTGACTGCTGGATCCTGGATATAGCCTGGTAATGTTATACATGGATGCTAGATAAGGTTGCAACCAAACTTTTTTCACTTCCCTGGAGTCAACAAGCACGAACGGATATCCTAAAGGAACAACGCTGTATACGTTTGCCATACTAACTTTTAACTTAAGCGGATTCAGTGATTTGGGGGCCCTAGGCACACATTGTCTCGCTTTACTTTTCACCCTCTCTAACTGGGAATGTTGGTTTTGGCAGTGGTAGAAGAAGTAGGCTACTCAAAACTTTTTTTGAAGTAAAACTATTAACTATTAATAGTAAAACTAATACCCCACTGTAAAAGTCCTGCATTCAAATGTTTACTTCAAGTTAAGAGTGAAAGAGAGGTATTATCAGCGCAATGTACTGAAATTGACTTAACAAGCTTTCAGTTCTAATATGATGCTGGATAGTTTACTGAATAATAATGCATCATATTTTAATCTGAATCTGCAACGTAACATTTCTCTGTCAGGTAAATGTAGTAATACAATGTTTTCCTCTGAAGTAAAAGTACACAGTAAGTCGTGTACAGTTGAGTTGCATATTTTTAGGTGCTTTTGGGGGCTTTTTTAATTTTTTTCTGGGTTCAATGAGTTAGAATAACATGATTGAATACTTGAAAACATCATAATAAATCTATAGCTGTTGGGGCCCTTTAGTTGTGGCCCCAGGCCCAGGTTGCCATATACCTTTCCTAATGGTAAAGTCTGCCCCAGGTGTTTTTCCCCATGAACCAAGAGTGTATTTCACCAGTGTTTCTGACCGCAAGTTGCCACAACATGGGTGTGTGACGTAACTACTGTATGACATGGCAGGTGTGTTGCTCAGGACCCACGGCAACGCAGTGTCGAGTGTGAAGTTGTTTTTGGAAGAGCGGTTCTTGAGAAAACTTCAAGCAGCAACACCACAGGCCGAGCATTCAGCCCGTTCAAACAGGCACTGTATTAGTGAGAAAATCCTTAAAGCTTAACTGCCAATCCTTTGTGAATACATACATGGAGAAATGTGTGTGCTTCAGAGTTAGTATAGTATTCATGCTAACCTAGCTTATGTCATTAGTTTGTTTAGAAAATGCATAACATTTTGTAATTTAGGATATATTACATTGTACAGCTGGACACTCCTTTCTCTTCTTAGCTCAGGAAACGTCCTCCTTGGACAGCGGACAGTCTGGACCAAAAAAACATGAATGAACTTATTGATATTTACATATTTCAGACCCGATGGCTTCGTAGAAAGTGAGAAACCTGTGCATGTTAATGGATTACCAACATTTATTACTGCGTTATTACCAAATAGAAAAAGCTAAACAGGTTAATGGGATTTTTCTTGTGTTCTTATTAATATCCTATTACTATAAGCCATTAGTTACAATGTATAAAGCCTTTATGAAGGGGGGCCTCACTACAACCAAACGTGATCTCTACCAGCAGGTCAGAAAGATAACCAGACTGTTATCATATCAGATCATGCATGTGATAATGCATGCTCCACCTGCTGCTGCCACACGATGGCACAAGCTAACAGGCTGACACAGTCTGGGTCGGACACGTTTCATGTGGCCTGTCGTCAGTCAGTCAGTCAGTCAGTCAGTCACGTTGTATATTCGTATGAGAAGCTGTTTGTCATGTCGAGCCCCACAGTGAGGGTCGGTCAGGTGTTGATCTGCTCAAAGGACATGATGTGCATGAAGAGTAAAAGGCCTGTTGATGTCCTGTACTTCCAGTACTTCCTGTACTTCCAGTATGGTGCTGACATCATTCTCTTTACTTCTATATCACCTGTGTTTAAGTTCAGTCTTCTACCTTTTACTCACCACACACAGACCAGTGTTTTGGCTGGGTTTCTACACATCAAGGTGACTCCACTTCAGATGAACATACTGAAATACTCTTGAGCATGACGAGCTTTTCCATATGAATGATTCTGGTGGGTTTGTACTGAGGAGAAAGAATGAAGCACAAAAGGAGATGTTCTAATATAGTCTAGCATTAATATTATTCAGAGGGGATTTATCTGTTCTTCTGACGGCGAAGAATTATGTGTTGTTAATGATGGCTGCAGATTGTTAAAGAGCCTTTTTGTCTTCTTTCTCTTTTTTCTGGGTTGTGACTAATTAAACAGAAGTTGATCTAAATCTCTCAATCAGTCTGAGTCTTCATTTAATAGAACAAAATATACATTGAGTTATTTTAATACAAATTATTTATAATAAGTCATAGACTGCTCTCCACCAGCATACTGAACCAATCACTGCACACAGGCACCTTTCTCAACCCCCTTAAATAGTCAGACCGCTGCTGAAGAAACAGAAGCTGGACCCACTGACTTGACATGTTTCAGACTTTTTTTAAGTAAAGTGATTGAAAAAGCAGTTTTCACACAGATCAACTGTCGTGGTCCTGGGTTTTGTTTTCTGTTTTATTTTGAAAATCACTCCTCTTTTGTCTTGTTTACTCCCTGCCTTTGTTTGTTTCCCGCCTTTGTGATTGTCTGCCCCGCCCTGATTTGTCCCACCTGTGTCTCATCACCCTGCTCTCCTTGTGTATTTAGTCTGTGTGCTTCCCTCATTCAGTGTCAGGTCGTCTGCCTTGTTACCCGTGTTCCTCCTGCCTGTGTTCCTCGTGTCTTCCAGTTTAGTTTTTGGTGTTTTTCCTTTGTACTTAGTTTTATCTCAGCTTGTTCCCTCTGTTTTTGGTTTTCCTGTCAGCTTTATTTTTTGACACCAGCTTTGAATTAAAGCTCACCTTTTGTTAATTTACCTGTCTGCCTGCATGGTCTCTCTGCGTTTGGGTCCACCTCTTATAAACATCAACCAATTTATCTACGGCAGGGGTCTCTAAGCAACCTGCGGCTCCGGAGCCACATGCGGCTCTTTAGCTCCTCTCCAGTGGCTCTCTGTTGATTTTTAAAAATGGAAATGAATAACTGTTTTTTTGTTTACATTTTCATTTTTATTTATCAATGTTATAATGTCATAGAATAATGTCATAAGTTTACAAGAAAAAGGTCGTAGTATTATGAGAATAGAGTCATAATATTATAAAGTTGTAATTTTACGTGCTATTTTCTTTTTTTCTCGTAAAGTTATGACTTTATTCTGGAAGTCTCAGATGTTTTTTCCGTCAATGTGGCCCTAATACTCCATAGTACATTTGCACTTTTGCCCTCACTGCATTAGACTTATATACTATATACTTAGACTATAAACTGTGTTACCTTCATCACAATGCTCAAATGTTTTGCGGCTCCAGACAGAGTTTTGTTTTTGCCTAAAAGGGCTTTTTTGATAGTAAAAGTTGTCGACCCCTGATCTATGAGAAAAATATTTATGAGACTTATTAACCTGGTTTTAGGCCACAAAGACATGGCATTGAAACTCCTCCAGTGTAATGCAATAATACTTTGTTACAGTACTTAAGCATTTTTTGGGAGTATCTGTATGTGTTGACTTGAGTTTTTATATTTCACCTTTACTCCACTACATTTCCTAAATAAAGTGGATAGTCTTATACATTTCCCCTGGGCATCTTTGTTCTTCTTGTAAGCAGGTTTGGTGAATCAGTGGTCCTATATAGCTCGCAAGTTACATCATTCACGAGATGGGAAACGAGTGCAAACAAAGCCGTAGTTAAGTTTCAATTTCTGCTTGAAAAGTCAAGGCAGTTTGTATGTAAGATCTATATACTGTATATATAGCTACATGCTACGTGTGACTACGAGGGAAGGAAAAACTACGAGCCTCCATTAAAACTTCGTAAATCTCAAAATTCAGACTTGCTTGCTATTTTATTAACGGCATTTACTTGTGCTTTTACTTTCAAAACTTCAGTATATTTAATATCAGAAAATTACTTTTGATATAGGAAATATAAGACACTAAGACTTTTACTCATGTAGGAGGCTTTAACTTCTACTTAAGTCCTTTTCTGGTTAGATATCTTCTTTTACTTTTAAGTGTGGCTTCCAGGGACTTCACCCACCACTGAAATGACTTGAGGGGTTGATGCTGACAATGTTTCCATTGTTGCACTGCCTGATCTCAGTGCAGCGTTCGATACCATAGGTCACAACGTCCTTATCCTTACGTCACCTTGAAAATGTTGGTCTCTCTGGGGCTGTCCTAAACTGGTTGAAATCATATTTAACAGGTAGACAGTTCTTTGTTAGGCATCATTATGATAAAATGTACGTTGTACCACAGGGCTCTATACTTGCTCCTTTGCTATTCTCATTGTACAAGCTGCCACTTCTTGAAATAATCCGAAAACATAAAATCAATTTCCATAGTTATGTAAACGACACCCAGTTCTATTTCTCCTTTACGCCAGATGACTCTCACTGCCTGAAACTACGAACCAGCTGTCTGACCAGTGTCTTAACATGGATGAGCAAACTATGAACTATGGAACACACTACCGCTGCATATCCGACAATCAGATCCTGCAAGTGACTTTAAGAAACAGCTCAAAACACCTCTGGCGTTCTCTTAGATGAAGAACTTCATCTTTTATCAGACTTTTCTACCTATAGCTTATTTATTTGTTCTACGTGATTCTGACTTGATGTTGATTCATTTGCTGTATCCTTTTATTGTCCTAGGTTTTTGAGTTATCTTTGATCAGGATATGTCCTTTAACTCCCACAATAAACAAACCTCAAGGACGACCTTTTTTCATCTACGTAACATTGTAAAAATCAGACACATCCTGTCTCAAAACTATGCAGAAAAATTAGTCCATGCATTTGTTACTTCTAGACTATTGTTTATTGTTGATTGTTTATTTGTTTTGCACAATTTAAGACTATACAACATAACAAAAAAAATTAAATGAATAATATACAGTGCAGGAAGAGGCAAAAAACCCACTGGGTTTATCTGAAGCCTCCACCTAGAGACAAGATTAATATAAATAAATAATATGACTACATAATAGTGCTAACAAACAATTAGGACAAGATATATATATAATAACAACAATAACAATACAGTAATTATATCAAGAAAGATAAGTGTGTGTTTGTGTGTATTGTGTGGAAGTGTATGGTTAGTGTTTGTGGTGAGGATATTGATTTAAATATCTATAATGATTTCTGGGCAATCGTAACCAAACAACATTGTGAGTGGGAAAAAATAAAAAATCATAAAAACAGATACATGGAAAACATGGGGAAAAGCAATTACAAGACAGCAATTAAATGACCCTTGTCATTTGACCCAGAAGACTGCAACTCCTTATTATCAGTCTGCTCCAATAAGTCTCTAAAGACTCTCATTTCATTTCCATTTCATTTCCTTTCAAAATTTATTTCGATCATGTAGAATACAAAAAAAAATAAAGAAAAAGAGAATGATCATACCAACAAGTGGACAGCCAGGAAGAAGTAGTACTTACATACAATGAAAAGCATAAGAAAAATAAATTGTAAAACACTTGATGCCTTGATTTACATGTTCGAAAAGGAGTGAGAAGAAGTACAAACTTATTTAATCGCACCCCTTTTCCATAAGTCATTCATTAATAATTAACCAGCTTCCTTATTGAGCCATAGATATACTTTAGTAAAATTTTCTTAAATGTGTCTGCCTATAATTATTACCTTTTATTTCTGTCATACAGAAATATAAATTAATTACTGATATAATTATCCTTATCAAAATATAATTTTTTTATCAATCCAGAATACCAATTCATTACTTATAATATATTTTAATCACAATACCAATGCATTACTTACATATTTAACTTAATCATATTGACTAGTTTTTCTTTTCTTATACGCGCATATTATTATTTATAATATATAATTTATAATATACAATATGCACATGCAATGCAACATGCAATACATACATACGCACACACACACACATTTATATATACAGTATTTATATATATACACATGCATATTGCACTACATGCGCACACTGCATACCACATACACATATATATACATATTTACAATACACAGCATCCGACCATGCCTACATTATTCTTATACCCAAAATCAAATATCCACAAATTTGCATTGTTCTTTACAGAAAAAAATAGGAAGATAGACTAAGACAGAATAAATATTAAGTAATCAATAAATAAATAAACAGTAATAAATAAATTGTGATTGTCAAACCCACACTTCATCCCTGTACGATGAGAAAATCGTGTTTTGTTTCATGTCTTTATATCTTATTTTAAACTGGTTGGAGTTTGATCCAGAATGCTGCAGCACGTGTACTGACAAGAACTAGAAAAAGAGATCATATTTCTCCTGTATTAGCTTCTCTGCACTGGCTCCCTGTAAAATCAAGAATAGAATTTAAGATCTCCCTCATCACCTACAAAGTGCTAAACAGTCAGGCCCCATCACATCTTAAAGAGCTCATAGTACGTATTATCCCACTAGAGCACTGCGCTCCCAGAATGCAGCAGGGTTACTTGAGGTTCCTAGAGTCTCCAACAGTCGAATGGGAGCCAGAGCCTTCAGCTATCAAGCTCCTCTCCTGTGGAACCAGCTCACAGTTTCAGTCCGGGAGGCACACAACCCTCTCCACATTTAAGAGTAGGCTGAAGACTTTCCTCTTTGATAATGCTTATAGTTAGGGCTGGTCCAAAGCTGGCTCAGGCTGCCTCTCTCTTTTTCTCTCCTCTCCTCAACCTGCAGTCTCTGTAACAAGCCCACCATGTCTCAGCACCCGGCAGCCAACAGTCGACCTCCTTCTATTTTTGGCGTCTCTTTCAATCGGTAGGATGTGGTTTTGTCAGAGCAAACAAGTTCTGCACAATTTAAATCATTTAAACCAGGAACCACATGTAAAAATAGTCATAATAAATAATCATTCAACATACTCTGTAACAGAAAAATGATATGCAAGAAAAGTACAGGGGGAAAAAAACAATTACTTATATATCTCTGTTCACCTGTGGCATCTTCTTCTCATTAACTTTCATTGTTTTTGTTTGAAAAAAAATATTTCCTTTCTTTTGCAGCAAGTCCTCCCTGTTTACAGTAGTTTTCAAAGATTACAGATTGCCTCCATACTGTACCAAAATTATAACCTGAATTTCATTGGTATGTGTTTGACTGATGAGCTTTAGTGCTCCACATTTAATCCTCCCCAAACGAGATCATAGGAGTCATATCACCTCTCAAACATTCACCGTTTATAACATAGAACTATTTTAGCACGGCAACTAACTAATTGATAAATTCTATCAAAATATTACGAACTTACTTTATGGTTTTATGATGAGCAGTTTTATAATACACTTCTCTTTTATCTTTACAATCAGGGGAGAGACCACGTGGATCGGAAGTGTCTTTATTCAAATAGAGTACTCCCGCTGTCTTGCTATTCTCACACTCTCATTTTATTTATTTTATTTCATCTTTTATCCTTTTTATTTATTTTTATTTTTTTAAGTTTTTATTCTATTTCATCTCACTTATTTTATGCGTTTTTATTTTTTTATCATCTTATCTCTCTTGGGATTTTAACCATTTTACTATGGTTTTAATTAAGGAACATTTTTAAAGGGCCCCCAAACCCACAAATCCCCTTGTGCCCGTGCCCCTCGGTGCACCCAGCTAGGATACAGCGCCCCTCTCCTAACTAACTATATTCATTGTCAATTCATCTGTCAAATGTTTTCTTTATTAACTGATTAATCATTTGGTCCATAAAATACCAGAAAAAAAATCAATTAAGAATTATCAAAAAATAATTGTAGATTAATATTCTGTCAATCAACTAACTGATTAATCAGCTAATAACAGCTAATAACTTTAAACACATTATTATTATTGTTATTATTATGATTGTTTTTATAAAACAAAAACAACAGCAACATTTAAGAAATGAAACAACCGAATAAAAAAGCCGTATAAGACTGAAAGTAAAGGATTTACACATGACCCACAGCACTTACATGGAAGGAGCTTTTTGCTGGTTTGGTAAACAATTCTACACAAAATAATGGTTTTATAGGTGAGATTTAACATCAGAGGCACATCTCCAGCAGACCTGATGATAAATACAAGACTGGAATAGTGGAGAATGTTTCATGAATATAATAATGCAGTGATAAACTCCTACATCACAGGACAACAGCTCAGTCAGAGAATCAAAGCGTGATTTTTCCTTCTCAGATTGTTTGGTTGGAGTCATTAGAAGTTTGGATAAGTCAAAGTTTACCGTTTTTCACAAGACAGACCTTTTTATTTCATTATATGTCTTTTATTTTGTGTGGAATCGTTTGCTTTGTCTTGTGACCACATAGATTCATCTCACAGCCTCTTATTCAGGTCCAGACCCTCAGTTTGAGAACCTCTGCTCTATAAGGTTAAAGAAGTGTTTCTTTCATAACAGGCTGTTTTTTTTGGCATTTTTGATGATCTCTCTAAATTGAGCATCTCAGAGTGTTGTCTCTGATGTTTTCATGTGAGGTCATCATGGGCTGTTAGATATTGTATATAAATAAATGAATATCAGCTATAAATGATGAACAGAATATTTATCAGTTAACATACTTCTATATGTATGAGCTGTTGTTAACGTCTTAAACCATCATTTCCCAGGGTGATTACCATGACTGATACTGTATGTGCCTCCTCTACGTGAGAAAAGCTGTGCAGAGCAGCGAGAGGAGGGGGAGGTGAAAGTCTGCAGGACTTTGGTCGTCTCTTCGACTCCGTCAACCAGAGGCGGAGGATGAGAGAAAACGAGAGTGGCGGAGATAGATTCGAGTGTTGATGAGTCAATCACTTGAAACAGACCCACAAGATTTTGCATGTTTCAAATTCCGAACAGAAATTACTCCTTCTTTTACTCACTCGTTCTTCCTACATGAACAGGGTTTTACACACTGAGTAGTACATTCTGATAACTTCTTATCTTACAGGCGTGAAGCAATGCATCATGGTATGTTAGCGTAGTGCACTTCAATGAAATGGCTGAAATGACTAAAGCACACGAGGTAGTGAATAACTGTAACATTTTGCTCCTGCTTACAGCCTCAATCATTTTATTAAACATACTGTATATGGTATGTATGAAAAAATTAAATAATGATATCATTAATCAGTCATATATATATATATACATATATATATATGACTGATTAATAATATCATTATCTAATTTTGTATTAAATAAACTGTATATGGAATGTATGAAAAAATTAAATAATTATATTACTAATCAGTCATATATATATATATATGACTGATTAATAATATAATTATTTATTTTTTGTATTAAATATACTGTATATGGTATGTATGAAAGAATTAAATAATTATATTATTAATCAGTTATATATCTATATAACTGATTAATTATATAATTATAAAATGTTTTCATTGATTGAGGCTGTAAGCAGGAGCAAAATGTTACCGTATTTACTACCTCGTGTGCTTTAGTCACTTCAGCCATTTTATTGAAGTGCACTACGCTAACACACCATGATGCAATGCTTCACGCATTCACACTGTAAGATAACAAGTTACCAGAAATATATATATATATATATATATATATATCCTTTATTTTTTGGGGAAATATGCTGTATATGTATATATACAGCATATTTAAAAAAAAAATAAGGTTATATCCTTCAGCTTTTCCCATTACAGCTCTGTGAGATGTCACTATAGTGTTGTACACTAAAAGTATTGTAATTTCTCTGATTTAGTATGTATATGTGGGACTGGTTCACTTTTTGTTATGAAACTGAAGTAAAACAGCATCTTATGCTATATGACACATTGTAGATGCACTTTCAGAAAATTTGTCTGCATAGATTCTTAAGGATAAATTAGAATATAATAATAGTTTTCTTTTTCTTTCTCTTTCAAAGGTATTTTTATTAATTGTCAATAATCAATAGAACAGTCACTATACAGGGAAAGTATATTTTTTGTTTTTCTGAACAACACTCACCCGTGACGCAACACATCAATCAATCATACCTGACAACAACATACACACAAACAGCCACAGCTGGCCACAAAAGACCTAACTGATTCTCAATCATGGATACATACAATTCAAATTGTAGAAAATACAACACAGGGAGAGTATCCACAAATAAGTCATGAAATAATAATAATAAGAAAAAGAAGAAGAAAAAATAAAGAATAATAGTTTTAACAATGTTTCAATTCTGTAAACGTATCTCAATTAAGATAACATAAATCTGAAGTCTATAACAGAAAATTGAAAAAGAAACATTTTTAACAAATGTGACAATGCACAAATGCTCTTTTGAGTCCTTCTTTATATTATAAGAATTTCACCGCAACCTTTACCACATAGTTTAAATTGAGGAATATATAACCAAACTATAATCCAATTATTGCAAGCAAAAATACTTTCTGGGACTACTTTACCCTGAAAATAATATTGAGACAATATTAGGACTGGGAGCATGTAGGAATTGCGTAAAAGAACATTTAGGAGTTAATTTTTCATTTCATTTTCATTTCAAAATTTATTTCGAACATGTAGAATACAAAAAAATTTAATAAAAAATTAAAAAAAGAGAATGATCATACCAACAAGTGGACAGCCAGAAAGACGTAGTAATGACATACAATCAAAAGAATAGGAAAAATAAATTATCAAACACTTGATGCCTTGATTTACATATTCGAAAAAGGAGTGGGAAGAAGTACAAACTTATTTAATCCCACTCTTTCTCCATAAATCATTATCCTTATCAAAATATAACTTTGTTATCAAACCAGAATACCATTTTATTACTTATAATATAACTTAATCAAAATACCAATTCATTACTTACATATTCAACTTAATCATAATGACGAGTTGTTATCTTTTCTTATATGCCCATATTATTATTTATAATATACAATTTATAATATACAATATGAACATGCAATACAATGTATATATATATATATACATTGCATATTGCACTACATGGGCACACTGCATACCACATATACATATATATACATATATATAGATATATATATACATATATACAAAACACAGCATCCGACCATGCATACATTATTCTTATACCCAAAATCAAATATCCACAAATTTGCATTATTCTTTACAGAAAAAATAAGTCATGAAATAATAATAATAAGAAGAAGAAGAAATATATAATAATAATTTGTTTTACAATGTTTCCAATCTGTAAACGTATCTCAATTAAGACAACATAAATCTGTAGTCCATAACAGAAAATGAAAAACAAACATTTTTAACAAATGTGACAATGCACAAATTCTCTTTTGAGTCCTGCTTTATATTATAAGAATTTCACCACAACCTTTACCACATAGTTTAGATTGAGGAATATATAACCAAACTATAATCCAATTATTGCAAGCAAAAATACTTTCTGGGACTACTTTACCAGTGTAAAAAATATTGATGGACAATATTAGGACTGGGAGCATGTTTCTTAGCATGCAGGAAGTGCGTAAAAGAACATTTAGGAGTTTGGTATGGTGTAATTTGCAGGATTGCATTGATTATTCAGTGAGATTATTTCATTTGCTAAATCATTAACACAGTTTTTTGAGTCCATCATGCATGTTGTAATTCATCCCTCAGCATCGATGTTCTTGTGTCACTCAGCAGAGTTAGAGCATGTTGAAAAAAGTAAATTTAGTTGAGAGTCACGTACGTCTTCCCTTCACCTTCTTCCTCCTACCTCTGCCTCCTTCCTCCCTTCTTATCATCATTTCTGATTTTCCCCACCCCTCTCTGCCTCGCTTCTGCAAGCTCGCTTTGAAGAGAGGAAATCTGCACTTTTGCACAAGCAGCAGCAGCAGGCCGGGGATGAAGTGATTCACTGTATGGAGAGAGAGAGAGAGAGAGAGAGAGAGAGAGAGAGAGATACACACACCTCTTCACCCATTTCCTTTCTCATCTGTTTTTCTGTTGTTTGCATCTTGATCTGATTTGTGTCATCTGTTCTCCTCCTCCTCCTCCTCCTACTCCCTGTCTGTCTGTCTGTCTGTCTTCTTCCTCTTCTTGTCGTTCATTCGTTCACTGTTACTGTGATGGATCTCAGGACTGTTGTGACCATCTTAACTCTTTTACTCATTATCATCGCTGGTAAGTGCACACTTTTTTGGGGACGTAGAATATAGACAAATTTAAAAAACTCTTAAATAAACTAGTTTGGTATAATGTCAGCCTCAACCCACGGAACGGAAAAGTCGCACAGTATTAAAGCCTAAAACTACCGGCAGTAGGCTACCACTACGACAGGAACCTTCTTCACATGGAGAACTTTCCATTATTGACCAAGATCTTCTCCAGAGAGTCTAAATGTCTTGAACACAACAGCAGCTTTAATGTGGATTGCCTAGTTGCCAGCTTGTGCTAAATTCCAGATGAATGGCCAGTTGTTAGTGCCGACACTAGCCTAACAATAGCCTAATGCTAGCCTAACGCTAGCCTAACGCTAGCCTAACACTAGTCTAACGCTAGTCTAACGCTAGTCTAACGCTAGCCTGAGGACTGTTGCTGCTAGAGTTGACTTTAGAGTTTACTATGTAGTAAAATGTGTTGTCATCTGTGGCTCCCAGTTCTACTGACCTATGTCTTGTTTGGTCGTAAAATCACCTGAAGAGTTATAATTACATCAAAATATAACATGAGTTTGATTCACACACTGTAGTGTTCAGTTCCCTAAATATGTTTAGCAACAATTTAGGAAGTGTGGTGTTCACTGTGTTAACTAGAGTTGTTCGATAGATCAACTCAACGTGTGACCTTATATCATAGGTCAAGCTGAAAAACATGTTCTGCCTTGTTGCTTTAAATGTTAGCGTACACTAGTATATGCTAATAAAAGCACCGTAGTATTTCTAAATCATTTGGACCTACAAGGTGTGTTTATTGTTGTTAGTTCTCATGTTGTCCAGGCATTCTGTCTCTTTTGGTGTTGAATTTAATTCGACTGTCTGAGGCCTCTCGGCCCGGTTCAACAGGGAAACCTCAATCTGCTGCTCGTCTTCGCCATAAACTTGTTAGACAAGACCTTTCCCACAGCACACATTTGGACTTGTCACTGATGACGTAACTCTTTGCTGCATTCCCTTTAGGTGTTCTTGTACCAGCGGCCTGGTCTAGTGTATGTTGGCTCACTGACATGACTTGCTAGCTCACCATTTATGTTAATTAGATCTGTGCTTTGCGTGCTAGGTGAAGTCAAATTGTCTGCAGTGAAACAGGTTTATCAACCCAGTCAAATGAAGAAATATTGAAAGGATGAATTACTAATTTGTGCATATGCAGCAAGATGACCTTGTGACATAAACGCCGTAACCCCACTGTCTACCAGACAATTAGATTTAAAATCCTGTCCACAGTTTTATAAACCTCTGTGCAGTGTTTTGACATCTGATACTTCAAACTCATGATCTGTTATCATACTATGATCTGTTATCATACGTAAACCATGAAATGTATAAAATATGGACGTGGTGTCCATGTCGTCACCCGTAGGTTTCTGAAGAGCCGTTGTGAAGCTCATAGTGGGCGGCTCCAGCCGTCGCCATCCTGTCAGCCTAAAGGTCTTTGCACATCAAGTCTGCATTTTTCGTAGGTGTTATTTTAATCCGTCATCCGATAAAAAACGTTATGCAGAGGGACCTTGCACACTGAGTCCGGAGTGTTTTTTGCATTTGCAGTACGAGAGAAAACTGAATGAATTACGTAGGTGCAATGGATGGCAGTAGTCCCAAATAGGGCTAATGCATGAACGACATTAGCAATAAACTCTCGTTTAGCTGACTAGAGCTCACTAGTGTCTAATCTTTCCTACATACTTTGTTTGCCACCATCCCCCGATTCCAAGCTGTTCTGCCATCACCTGCCATAATCTATCTTTAAATTCATCATCTCTGTATTCTTTTATTTCTTTATCGTAAAGTGCTTTGTGCTGGGAGATGAAGTAAATCAGTTAATCATTCCATTTTGGATGATGACGTTTGTACAAACGGTGGCCTCTGAGTGTTCAAACAACCCTCTTTTGCTTTTTGACGGATGTGGAAAAAACGCAGAAAACCAAACCTGTTGTGAAAACTTCAATGACGGACAAAAGTCTTGGAGTCAGTGTGTAGACATGATTTACACAACACGATACGATAATACTTTATTGTCAGACAGGTCTGAAATTTGTTTTGCATTACAGCAGCTCCATTTGCAACATCACAGAAAGGACAAAGACAAGAAACAAGGATACAAACATTTAAACATTACAATCACAGAAGACGATATTCAGGGCCCTTCAACGTACATTTGATCTGGGATTAGGCTCCATATTTAGTTTTAGGATTGACTGGTGTACAAAAGAGTGGTTGCGTCTAACCTTATTAAATCGCGGAACCCTGTATCTCCGATTTGATGGTAACAATTCATATTCACTTTTCAAGACATGGTTGGGGTCAGAGGCGATGGTGTTAGCCAGCCTTAATATGTTATTATGATAGGCTGATTCATAGAGTTTCTCAAGGAGTTGACCTACAATCTTTGAGCAGATTTTCATTTGGTGGAGCAGTTTTGACTTTAAAGTAGTGGACAAACTCTTGTACCATGTAGTATAACAATACTGTAGAACACTCATAATCACAGCAGTAAAAAACAAAAGAAGAATTGGTTTACTCGCCCCAAAAGACCTGAGGAGGCGAAGAAAGTCAATTCTTTGTTTTGTCTTTTTACAGACAAATTCAATGTGGTCTTTCCAAGATAACAGATGATCAATCATTACTCCCAAATATTTATATGAAAATACCTGCAGGATTTTTTCTTTATGAATAACAATAGGAACTTTACATGATGTCGTATTTATTTTTAAACGTGCCGCAACAATTTCTGACGAAAAATACGGACTTATGCCGACTTTAAGCCTTAATATAATTTAAACAGGTGATTTATATAAAAATACAGTTGTCATGAAAATTAGCTACAGAGAACTAAACCGTTTTTGTACTAGGCTGTAAACGTGTTTATTTCTGCTGTAAAGTTGCTCATTTTAACATGGGAGTCTAGTGCACTTCCACGCTCACTTCTCAGCATCGGGGGTTGGAACTTGACTCGATCTGGCCCTCATGGATCACATTTCATTATCTCACCGTTTCCTAAAACAACATGCTCCCACCAATGCAGTTCTGTCTGTTAAATGCTGTGTTTCCGTTTGAACTCTCGGTAAGGGCCTCTTGGAACAGCAGTTGTGGAACCGTAACAGCTGCTACGAGTGGGACACTTAAGGCGTTATTGACTCACTGTGACAGCGTTATCATAGAACATGGATGGTTCAACACTTGGGAGAACTGAATCATCATTGATACTGCATTACACTAAAAGGACACTTGAACAGAACAGGGCCATACAAATTGTAATTTATAATTAGATACAGTGAATGTGTCTGCATTGAAATCCACCTCAAGGCTGATGAAAAATAAGAGAATATCATAAATCGAACACTTTGTCTGTTTTCGAGTCCTAAAAGTCCTCGATGGTGGCTCTAGCTTCAGAAACAATGTCAGTGGCTGTATTCGAAACCGCATACTGCATACTACTGAGGAACGCAGTATGCAGTATACAGTACATACTGCATACTGCAGTATCACTACTGCAATATTATCGAACAATAAAACTTTGATTTTGTTGTTTATGTTCTGCTTGTTTACTTTATAAGATACTGCAGGTTTAAACTATTTATTCTAACAGCTCATAATGAAGTGAGACAAACAGGATCATCAACGAGGGGAGACGGGAAATATAAAATATTAATCCACAACATTTACATTTACTCAAACTGCTTTTTCAGTTACAGAAACTAAACAGAGGACTGATCTCCCTCCAGATATAAGAGAAATGTTAAAAAGGGTCATGTTGTCTCAGCAGTTATCTCTCTAACCCGTCAGAGGAGGCTCTTTCTCTCTCCTCCTCCCTCTCCTCTCTGTTGCTCTGTGGCCGGCTCTCCAGCGAGCTACGCCCGCGGGCAATTGTGGAGCTTTTCAACTTCAAAAAGGCAGATAAACACAGGTTCCTGTTAATTTATAATGGACATCTGCGTTGTGATATTTAAACAAACTATCCGTCAACAAGGAAATAACAGCCTCTCGTCTACAGACCGGTCTTTATAGAGCTCCAGCCAGCTCATAGCGGTCTCTGAGCGTGACTACCCGGCTTGCTGGCAGTGACCGCGGCAGGCGCTAGCTACGGCAGTTTGTGGACAAATGTTCGATTCACCATCTAACTTCGTAAAACTGCCGATATTAATAATCTACACAGTTGATTTTTCGCCTCAAAAACTTTCAGAATTGAATTTAGTGTTGAAATGGCCTAAAAAAAGGTAAAAAACATGCCGTTTTTGACTGCTATTGTTGTAACCGTAGCCTGTAGCGGTCCGGCACTTTGCATTGTGGGATACAGTAGCCGAGGTAGACTGGTCAGATGCAGACTGGAGATTATTTCCAAATCAGTACGACATCCGGGTATTTTTGTCATACTGTAGATTTTGCTTTTGTTCGCATACTACATATTACATACTACATTTTGGCCAAATCAGTACGTACTACTAGTATAGTATGCGGTTTCGAATACAGCCAGTGTACATGGATGGGAAGCTGCTGAGGGATCATGTCATTGTCATTTCACTAAAAAAATTGTATATATATAAAAATATATATAGTAGGGGTGGAATGGTTCACAAAGTTCACGGTTCGGTTCAAATCACGGTTTTGGGGTCACGGTTTTCGGTTCAGTTTGGTACATTTATGTTACAGAAAGGAGGTCATGTTCTGATTTCAACGTGCTTTTCATTTATTTGGCAAAAATAAGTTAACAAATGTTTGCCTTAACAAAAGTATGGCTTACATAAGGAACATAAACACTTCTTCATTGACAAATCTTAATTGAAAGAATAGGTCTTCTACAGTAATTAGTACAAACAAAAAATGCAGCTTTGTTATTTTCATATAAATGTGTATATATAAATATATATATATATTACCTTTATTTAACCAGGTAGTACTCATTGAGATTAAGAATCTCTTTTGCAAGAGAGACCGGGCCAAGACAGCAGCATTTAAACATACATTAAAGTTTCAGACGCCACAACATAAAACAAATGCAAAATAAATACATAGAATAATATCATACAAAACACATTAAAATCAAATGTTTGAAGCCAACGTTAAAGTGAAAATATTCAGAAACACAGACAGCTCCCGATTGACTCTGCTTCTAGGTCTTTCATTAATGTTTTAAATTCATCGAAAGTAATCAGATTTTCCAATATATATATATATATATATATATATATATATATATATGATGTAATTATAGACTAAGGCCATCAACATAAATTGAAGCATAAGATCAACCAGAACTATACTATATATACGTCTTTATCTCCCACTCATTCAACCGTGGCTCATTGATCATAATTCTTACTATAACACTCAAATACTGACATATTGTCAATAAGAAAAAATTAATTTAAAATTTAAAATCACAAATGTCTGTCATGTAAATGTAATGTTCCATCTGAAGGCTGTTGGTAAATCATCAACTGCTGCTTATGCTAGTTTATACAGGGCAGGCACAACAGACTAACATTCACACGTGAAGGCTCACGCACTTTGACCATATGCTTTAATTCTGTATTGTTTACGATCGAGTGTGGTCGTATATGCAGCGATATACACTCTTACGGCATTAGATTTTACTTTGGCACGGTGTGAATCTGCAGTGGGAGGCTGTCTGAACGCTGTGGGGGCACGGACTCTCCGTCCAGTCTGCTTCTGTTTCGCTCCGCTAATCGACACATTCGGGTGATGCCGTCGTGATGCCGTTGTAATTAAATGTATCAAATGTCCAAATATAAACTCGACTTCAGTTGAACAGTGTTGGTATATATATATATATATATATATATATACATATATATATATATATATATATATAGGGCCCTGCAGAAAAGGTTTGGGAACCACTGCTGTAACTGAAAAAGCAGTTTGAGTAAATGCTGTGGATCAATGTTTTATATTTCCCGTCTCCCCTCATTGATGATCCTGGTTGTCTATTTCACCATGAGCTGTTAGAATACATTGTTTAAGGGGTGGGGGAGCTAAACCTGCAATATCTTATAAAGTAAGCAAACATTGATCATAAACAAAAAAATCAAAGTTGTATTGTTTGATAATATTGTAATTGTGGTATGAGTTTGTTTTTTTGTCCAGTGCTTTAAGAGCTGGTTTAAAGGCTAAAGCCTGGCCTAGCATACCGCTAAATAAATTAATTCAATGGTTTCATACTGCATACTGCGTTCATTAGTAGTATGTAGTAAACGGTTTTGAATACAGCCATAGTCTTTTTGACTTGTTTGAAGAGCAGATAGTACGGTACTTCATAGTGGCTCAACTTCTTAAAGAGGACATTTTGTTGACCACAATGTTTTTCACTTGATACTAGCCAATCTCACTAGATTACAGAATCCATTTCTGTTTCATGGAGCATTTCATATCATGTACACATATTCTAAGTTCTCAGAATGTAATTGTTTTATTTATATACAAAAAGTACATTGTGTTATCAATGTTACAGTTATCAGTTACCTGTCAAACCAAATAAAGTGAGTTTGTTGAAGTGTAGCCTCAACTACTGCTGACCACACGTACTGTAAAGTATATAAAGAGTATAATAAGAGCTGCCTGACGGCCCAGGAGGAGAAGAAAGAGAAAAAAACAGCTCTCTCAGAACACGAATGGAAAACTACTTTTAATAGAAGTTTAAAAACTCACCACTGATCCACCCAAATTAAAACACACACACACACTTTCACATTTACTCGTGGTGGTATCTAGCCATGCAGATAGTTTCAGTTCTGTTTGCAGAAGCTTTGAAGCTTTGAAATCCATGCCGCTGAAACTTGCGTTGCTAACCTCCCCCCCAACACAGCGGCGCTGAATAGAAACAGGTTTGTGGTGTTCAGAGCATCAAAAAGTGACATTTGGAAAAGTAACTTTTCTCACAGTTTCTATTTAGAACCAGTTTTGATAGAAAGCAATTCCCAGTGAAAACTAAATATCTACATGCATGGCTTCATACCACGATGGGTAAATGAGAACATATGTGAACTGGCTTTTGAGTCATTTTTATATCATGATATAAATTTGAAATTATTCTAAATAGTTGTATTAAGTGAAAAAAGTGAAAAATGAAAATGTAACATTATAGCGTGTCAGTTGAATAAAAAAAAATGATGGGATCAACAAAACATATTATAGTTGAACCATGATATGTATACACACACACACACACACACACACACACACACACACACACACACACACATATACATACACATATAAACACATATACAGTTTATATACATATATATGAGTGTGACTCATATCCTCAGGACTGGACCACCATCATACCTGAGAAATTTGGGGCAGATCAAACTATGTACAGTTGAGTTACAACAACTTCCTGTTTCACGGCGAATGACGCAAAATGACCGCCACGCTACAGTCAGGTTGTCCAATGAAAACTCCATTGAATAACTTTTCATCCTTAAGGTCCAAAGATGGTCCTGACCAAATTTAAGTCGATCTGATTAAATCTGTAGGAGGAGTTTGTTAAAGTACACGGCCTATAAAACGCTAAAAATGGGCGAAAATCGCACATTAAATTAAAAATGGCTGACTTCCTGTCGAGTTCTGGGCAAACCTCCAAGAGGCTTTTTTGTGCGGCTCCACATGTAACATATGCCTACCATTTTATACATGTAGGTGAAACCGGAACGAGGGGCTCAATTTTTAGGGCCCGAGCGCCCCTTATTAATAATAATATAATATTAATATTAATAAACTTTCAAAACAAAGATACAGTTCTTAGTTCTTTACATGGTTGAATCAGGAATAAAAAAAACAATCAGGACTGCAGTAAAATAAAATCTGACAATTACAATACAAGTTAAAATGGAAATAACAACATAACATCCAAAAGTAATATAAAAAAACAGGAGGCAATAACATTAAAAAGATGAGACAAATTGGAAATAAAATGATGTGCTTACATTAATAAAAAGCTTTTTTTAAAAAGATTTTAAGAAGTTTTGAGAAGTGATGTGAAAGATGTGAGCTGTTCTGCAGTCAGTAAGCCGGCCACACCGAGGAGCTGCTCAGCCATGTGAACATCTGAACTATCGTAACAACTGGTTCATCTGCTTTAACATGTGAGAAATGTACTGAACTCTTCAGCCAGGTTACTAAGACTAAGACCGCTGCCCACATCACCCTCTTAGCCTCTTCTATTTAAAAATCGTATTGATTACATAGCAGACTTTACATGGCTTTTAACTCCTTTAAACCCCCTGGCGTCACTTTATTTTCTGCATCAAAACCACTATAGTTTAGGTTTAGGAAAGAACTACATGGTTGGGCTTAAACTACTACGTTAGTACAGTAAAAATTACGCTGAACGTTGTGAACACGGGACATGAACGAGCAGCTGATTGTGATGTGACACACGGGACACAAACAGCAGTCTCCTGGATGAAAACCCTGTGTTTGTTGGACCATCCACCTCTGGATGAGTTTACATCTTAGTTAATGGAACGCCCGGTGAGTTTCCTGTCGGCATTTAACACCCTGAATGAGAATGGGCTGTGCCACCAATAGCTGTTTTGTTGCTTGCATAATACAGCTCTCAGTGGCATCAGCTGACACACACATACAAAGACACACACACACAGTATTACACACATTTGAGACATTTGATGGGTCAAACTTTTACAAAATGATTTCTTATGCATTGAACATTGATGAGATGTAACCTGCTGTGATACTGTAAGTATTTGTTTTAAAGAGGCCTCCTCATGGTGTGCAGTGCAGAGGCTACAGGATTTGAGGATTATATAGCTGTGATCAGGGTTTAAACCAGACTATCACACAATTTAAATTGTGATCCCCAAGCCTTGGGTTTGAAAAGTTGGTTGAAGACCAAAATCTTTGAAAACACCTCACAAATATATAGTTACGTTTTTAAAAGGCTCCGTCATTTCCGAAAACTGCTGTTCATTTCAACAAACAACAGGAGGAAATATTGACGTTGTTGGGAACTATTTTCAGCAACGGAGTAATCCACATGTGGTGCTGTAGTAAGTGTTAGTGGCAGCAGGACGGTGTGTGTGTGTGTGTGTGTGTGTGTGGGATACAGTCAGAATAAACTACAGTGTGTGTGTTCATGGTGATGAAGGAACAACAGTGAGGCTCACTGATGGGGCTCTATGGCTCACAGCAAGAAGAGATATCAGGCTGTGATACACACACACACAATACTTAGTTAGTTAGTAGGATACATTTATTGCTTTCCCATACATGTGTAGTAAATTCAGTCATGAAGACAATTATTAACCAAAGTTAATTTATCTCCTAACAGGAACCAGAAAGATTGTAAGACTCCAAGCAGAGACCACAATATTTGAAGAATATTATAGGCTTTCTCCTCATCATTGGTACATAACTATCATATCTCAAATTATAAAATACACACTAGACAAGCAGCAACTGGAGTCAAACAACTAATTATAACAGGTCGGCACAGCCAACACGTTCTCATCCCAACTCGTCACATACTCACGCTTTGTCAGGTACCCTCGCCGTCACCTTTTGGTCGTAGTAAATGTGTGCTTAATACTGTGAATTAAACAAAACCGACGTACATGAAACCTTCCCTGGCGGAGGTCTGCGCTCTCCGAGTGCACTTCTAGTTTATTTATATGAAGGTAATTTGTACAAACTGCTTTGGTCTAAATAATGTTGTAAGCAAACTGGACAAATTAAAAGACAGAGAACATAATTTGGTACTTGTGGGGCCTATGGACAGACCCAATGTCAACAATGACTCTATGAACTGAATACATGTTTTCATTTCCATCTTACTTTTTTTACTTTCAGGATGCATACAGCCTCCACCAACAATCTAGTCTAGCTTGTATGTTGCCCGAGAGGCTAAAACGTTTACTTGCTGTGAGACATTACATTGTAATACTGAAGGACGAGCAAATGAACGTGATTACTAGCAAAACAGTGACAGAACACTGGTGAGAGAAATTCCCATGAATGAATCAAACTTAAACCATACAAATTCTGATAAGAGGTCAAATGTGAAGTTCCTGATTATCAGCAGCTTCAGTTTACAATATTACAGTTGTGTTGGTGTCAACAAATGAACCCAGATTTGAACATCAGGGGGTCAGGAATCTAATTCAGTTTGGTTTTACATTATAGTGGGCCAGAACAGAGCGATGCTCCTCTTAGTGTAGCAGTATGCTCTCCATACTAACTGTCCTTGTCTCCCAGAATCAAGATCAGTCCAAACAAGTTCTGGGCCAGACATCACAGAGACTACCTTCACCAATCAGACCACTCCAACTACTCCAGCAACCACTGCCTGCTCCACCTCCAGCCCCAGCATCTCTGCACCTGACCTGGGCCTCCTCATAATCAAATGGAGTAAATGTGTGGGGGACGTTAACCTGATCCTCAATCATCCCTACAACTCCTCCTCGCCTGTCTGTTACGGCAGTGAAACAAACATCCAGAGTGTTTTAAGAAATGTGTGTGAAAACAAGAAAGGTTGTAAAGACGCACCGCGTTGGGTCGAAAGCAAAAACAAGCTGAATGGTTATGACATCACAGAGACAGGAGCAAAGGAGAGGAATGGGTGTAAGACACTGAGGATCCTCTGCACAGGTTGGTCTACTGTCTGTGAATGTGTGTCTGTAGTGAACTCATTTCATGTCCTTGTGTGGGTTGACATTTTATACTCTGCCGCCTTTAAGAGGCTAACATGATGCAGTGCATAACTGCAGGAGCGTGCAATACCACTGTTGTATAAACTTTAACACTGTAAGATTAGGTCTGATATTGTTTGGACATTTTAGTAGCGACACCAGTTTGAGAACAGAACAGAAACCAAACATCTCAAATGCATCCATATTGTCATGAAGAATAAGAGAAATCTGATATAAATCAGAAACTATCTGATCCAAAAATATATAATAAAATAAGTAGAGGACTAAGAATATGGAATATGGCCAGACATTCAATACAACTTTCAGCATGTTACACTTGTCACTTTTAGGAACACTGCAATATTAGATTAGATTGGATTCAACTGTATTGTCATTGCACATAGTACAAGTACAACGAAATGCAGTTTTGCATCTAACCAGAGTGCAAATGAGTAAAGTGCTGATTAAGACAGTATATACAAATATGGACATACTGTATGGTGTGTATATAAATAGATATATACATATATACAGATTGCAGTTAAGGTGCATGGAGTGGTGGCAGCTTATGCCAGATCTGGGTAATTGTCAGGCATTATTAATTTTTTTTCCAGCAACCCAAAAATAAAATAATAAAGACATTTCCCTCACAAATTAGTGGCACTTTCTTTTTAATTAATAAGAGACACAGGTAACATGCTTTATATTTCAGGTGAATATAATCCAATTCATCATTTTTCCATATATGTACTTTGTATATAGAGTACCCTACACGTGTATACTTCCGCTGACTTCTCTAAATCCGTCGCTAGCTCTAACCGTCAGCTCCGTTCTCTTTATAAATCCATGGTCATCTCCCTCAGGGACGTTTGAATGCATTTAACATAAATGTCAGTATATGGGTTCTCTACAGTTGTAGCATTGGCCCATTTGACCACGGAGATGAGAGCAACGGCCGGCTTGTCTGCACGTTACCGCAATACGATAACGTTTCCTGTTCGTGACAGAGTTAGCACGCAGCTTTAGCCCTGATGTCTAGCTCTACTTTTCCTGCAACGTGTGAAACCAAAAGTGTTTACACCCATGTACTTGTGTCTGTGTGTTCTTGTGTGTGTCTAGTTGAGGTCGTCCCAGATGATGGCCTACAGGGGCAGCTGCAGGGCTACAAAGTGGTGACAGCTTTGCTGTGCTGTGTGTTGCTGTTCCTGTTACTGTTCCGCTTCACCAAACCCACCGTCAAAGCCCTACAGAAGAGATGTGAGTACACACACACACACACACACATACACACACACACACACACACACACACACAAAAGACACATGTGCATATAGTAAGTACTGATTGCATACAAACATGTTTGTATGCAATCAGTACTTACTGACCTGAAAACTCTGATATTTTCAGATTAGGACTGGTCAGATTAAAGATTATGTCCAAGAAGGGCTGTTGTTTTAAAGCCAAAGGATTCGGTCAGACTGACACAATACAGTCAGTCAATAGACTCAATAGAGTCAATAGAACAGAACACAATAGTACAGACTGTATTGATGTGGTTTGATCAGATTTGATTGACAATGACCTAACTGCTATCCTAAATGCTGCTAAATACTGATTGGTGCATGGAGGAATGTGACGTCACATTTTTCTAAATGGAGTCCTGCCAACCTCAAACCAGTGACAACAGTATAGAGAAAAAACTGAAAATCTGGAATCTCTCATGCAAAAAAATCCAAACTGTTGTAACTTTGACAGAAAAGGTTGTGTTCATGTAGAAACCCATCGCTGATAGTAAGAAGCTGATTTAGAAAATACGTTTTCTGGGACTTTAAGGATCAGTTTCATGCATATATGAAAAATATTTTGCACTTAGTAGCATCTAGCTGCAAAAACATCCCCAGTTCGAGTCAAATCTATTAGTCTTTAGCAACATGCAACACATCATATTCATGTCTCTGCAGTACAAAACACACAAGGCCTCACCATGTTTCACAAAAACAGGAAGTTCATTGCTAATGATGACTACAACTTTACAACTGATAGCTCTACGAATTATCACTATTTACATGCATGTTCTGTGGTTTGATTGCTGTGTTATTGGTTTTCAGTCTCAGACAGGAGGCAGAATCGCTGGGTCGGACCTACACAGAGTCACAGTGGTGAGTCACACACACACACACACACACACTCACACACTGTACTGCTGTGGACAACACATTCTCACTCCCAACTCATCAAATACCACCACCAGCGTTCCTCGGCATCGGCATCAGAGACCATCGAACGGGGTTCCCCTCTAGCCTTACTTTAGGATGGACCAGGGACGGCGTGTCAATACACGCTTGTTACATGCATAGTGTCCTTTCCGTTTTCAAAAGAAATTAAGTTTAGGCAAAACAACCACTTAGGTAGGGTTAGGAAACAGTCGCGGTTGGCGTTAACTTCACCGACTCACGTGACACATGAAGCTGATGATACCGACGAGTCACGTGACTAAAAACTGACGTGACAAATTAGTCAACGTTGCTTTTAGTTTCACACGAACAGCGGTCTCCTGGTTGAAAGTCTTGTGTTTGTTTCACCCATCCTACTGTGGACGGGGGCAGCAGCAAAAAGGATTTTAGACACCTAAAAAAATTTAAAAAATCATCAGTTTAAGTGTATTTAGATTTTAACCACTTTACCTCGCCATCAGACAGCCCTTTCAGACGGGGAACTGAAGTCGTCATATTGATCTATGCTCTCCTCAAAGCTCTGAAGAGACTCCTTTGGTGTTTTAAAGGGTTAGATAGGATTCACAAAAGTCACACAATAACACAAACAACCTAACTGATCGAGGCAGCGGTAGACCAGCAACTCCCGTGTTATGCAAGGTAAAATTACAGTTTTTTTCAAAGGAGTCTGGTGGCTTTGAAGAAAGCCAACACGTTCTCATTCCAACTCGTCACATACTGACGTTTTGTCAGACCCCTCAGTGTCACTTTTCGGTCGCAGTAAACACATGGTTTATGTGTTGAATTAAAAAAAAACACGCTTAGATTCAGGCAACAAAGCCACTATAGTTAGGTTTAGGAAATAACTACATGGTTAGGTATAAAATATCTATGTTTTTACAGTGAAAATGTGACTTGACGTTGTGAACACAGGTCACAAACAGCGGTCTCCTGGATGAAAGCCTTGTGTTTGTTGGACCCATCCACCTCCTCTCCTGCCCGCCCGCCCTCTGTGTCTCTTTCGAGCTTTAAACTACGTCACTGCAGCACTTTCCCTAAGTGTTTACTGTTGCCGTGGATGGGTTTACATTGTAGTCAATGGAAAGCCTGGTGCGTCACATACCGCCACAAAAGGGTGCCTTGTGTGATGATATCAAACGCTGACGGCCGAGACAATGCCTCGGTATTTGACGCAAGAGAGAATATATAACAGCTTCAGTTCCCCATCAGAAAGAGCTGTCTGACGGCAGGGTAAAGCTGTGAAAATATTCTAAATATAGCGTAAACTGTTTCTCCAAAGTCCGTCTACTGTGGGTAATACACTGACTATGGATAAGTACCTCATACAACCCAACTTAAAAAAATCTGAACCATCCCTCTCAGTACCTGAAATGAGCCAGTCTGAGTACCGGTACTTCCGATTTTTGTCCACATGAGTACCCTTACTTCTTATTGCGTACCGCCATCATAGACATATATAAATGTCTGACCGCCACCTCCTAAGTCAAGGTATGCAATGTTAAGTGCTAAGCGTAGGTAATGAGATGTGAGCCTGCACGGAGCCGGTGCAGACAGCTGCATAAATTAAACTAAAAGTGCACTCGGAGAGCGCAGACCTCCGCCAAGGCAGGTTTCATGTACAGGCTGAAATGGAGTTATTAAAAAAAATCCCGAAGCCAGATCATGATCCGGATCGCCACCAAAATCTAATGGATTGTTCATTGTGCCACACCTCACCCCTCCAAAAAATGTCATCCAAATCCATCACGGACCTTTGGAGTTATCCTCCAAGAGGACAAACCAACAAACCAACAAACAAACCAACAAACCAACAAACAAACCAACCAACAAACAAACCAACAAATGTACAAACCAACCAACAAACCAACAAACCAACAAACCAACAAACCAACAAACAAACCAACCAACAAACAAACCAACAAATGTACAAACAAACCAACCAACAAACAAACCAACAAACGTACAAACCAACCAACAAACCAACAAACCAACAAACCAACAAACCAACAAACAAATCAACCAACAAACAAACCAACAAATGTACAAACAAACCAATCAACAAACAAACCAACAAACAAACCAACCAACAAACAAACCAACAAACCAACAAACCAACAAACAAACCAACAAACCAACGCCGGTGAAAACACAACCTCCTTCCTAGGCCTTCGGCCTTGGCGGAGGTAATGAGATCTCTGAATGCTGCTGCTGCAGCATAACGCTATAGTTACTGTAACTGCAGCGCAAATGACTCCCAAGCTGTCGGTACTAGTTGCAGCACCAACACCTCCCCTCCCCTGTGATGGTGTTGCTAATTGTAGTAGTTGGCAGCTAACGGGGCGGCAGTGACACTTCACACCATGGGCACAGTGCACCTGACTGCTGCACTACTAGGTGCATATCCTTCAGCTATAGGTCTTATATGAATGCGAATTCATCTGCTTTTATCCACTTTTGAATGTCAAAAAAGTTACAACAAAGCACTGAAGGCGTGCATGTTTTCTGGCCGGAGCCAAAGCAAGTCAGAATGTATTGAGAGAAGGATTAACACATTGTTGGTTTGGGTCTGCACATGAGATTGGTTGACAATAAGAACAATATTGAATAACACCAAATTTATCCATTTAAGTTTGTCTCTCATCTGTTTCTGTCTCTGTTACAGTGTCTTACCATCGAGGAAAAACTACTACAGTTAAAAACAATGATGGAGAGAAGAGACTGTCCTACCCTGGTAACACATACACACACTTAGAAAGTTAAACCAACCATACAGTCATACAGTTATAGCTCACTGCTCCTCCAGCAGTCATTCCATTGGTTTACATATGGCTGCTTTCCCTGTGTGTTGTCCAAGCAGCTCTGGAGCGACTGGCAGTCAGTGACAGCAGAGAGCCTTCATCCAACAGGAACAGTGATTACAACTTCTGACACGCCTTCTGTCTTCTTCCTGCATCATCATCATCATCATCATCATCATCCTTTATATGTGGGCTAAACATATGTTTTCACATGTGACTATTTATGGATTGTATCTTTGACAGTAATATCACCTCTGTTTGTCGAGGAAATGCTTACCAATTATTCCAGATCATGTAAAGTTGATCATTCACCTGTTGATATACCTGCTTGATTTGCTGCATCACGTGCTAAAACTTCAGCTTTTAACAAATAGTCAGTATTTACAACCATCAATGTATAGTATCGTATCGTATCTAACCTTACAGCAGCCCTTTTTATAAATGACACCAGAACGAGTTCTATCAACCTGACTAAAGTTATATGAAGATGGGATATTTTAATGGAACCATACACTATTTTGGAAAACCACTTATTAGCCATCATTGACGGTCAGTGATAGCGGGGATCCTTCGTCCAATGCAGTGACTGCATCTCAAAAAGTCCTGAATGGTGCTGCCTGTTTTGATGGATACTGTAGATATATTGGTGACTAGCTTGTTTGCTAACAAGCTACAACATCAGACAGCTTTGTGCCTGTTAGACGGTGTATTTTTCACTCTTATCTAGGCTAGCAGTTTCCCCCTTCTTCCAGTCTTTCTGTTAAACTAGACTAAGCACATTCTGGACCGAACTCTGTACTGCACAAACAGCGATAAAACTGAGAAAGTTTCCAAAATGTTGGTATATTCCTTTAATTAGAGAAAACATTTTTTATAAAAAACCCTCTGAGAATATTGATTCAATAACATCTCATTCACTGACATTATACGATTTGATTTGTTTCTTTTATTGACTCGTGATTTGTGATTAATATTGTGAACTTTTTTATCTTCAGTAAAATGATCTAAGTTGTGTTTGACCTCATTTGTTGTCTTGGAAGTAGGTGAATGGAAAATGTGAAAGAGAGAGAGGAGGAGGAGGAGGCAGTGAGAGACGAAGGGGGGTTACTAAGTGCAGAGATGTGGTTTCCTCTGCCGTTGACACCAACTTCCTGTTTGTGTTATTTCTGTCGTAACCTGTATATCTTCCCCCATCTCTCCCGGGCTCCCTTTCTTTTTCTCTTCCTTGTTGTTTTCTCATGTTTCTTTCAATCCCTCCTCATTCTTTTCATTTGTCTTCTCTTTTGTCTGCCTCTGTTATTCTGTTTTTTTCTCCTGGTGAAGTCAGGGTTTAGGTTGAATGTTTGTTCATATGTTCATCGTCACACAGCTATCACTGATTGGATTTCAACAAAACTTGTAAAAGAAGAGAGACTCACACTGAACAGTCTGGCTGGTTTGTTTGGCCACATGTAGACAGTATACTGCCTACATGTACTGTAGACTCTGTTTAAAGGAACTTTATACTAACGTAATACCATTCTAGATCTCATTGAGTGACACTATTGTGACTCATGGCTCTCATCAACCCTGTTTCCAGCAGAAGGCAGCTGTTTTCAGAAAAAAAAGCTCTGATAAACCCACTGCAGGCTATACTACCTGCTCAGCAGCAAAGAGCAGAAAGACACAGTCTGAAACTAGCTGATGATAATAAAATAGTGGAGCGTTTAGCAGATAAAGTGCCAGATAATTTCGTTAGTACCAAACCGGGGCCCATATTTATCAAGCGTCTCAGAACAGGAAATCACTCACAACTGGTTAAGAAGTCTGGGGTGCAACGTTGGTCCAACTTTTAGGCCTAGGAGTAAAAGCGTTTTATTATCTTTCTTATGAATGACTCTCATCTCTTGTGATATTTAGGAGAGCTTCAGCAGATTCCTGTCAGGAGCTACAGGAGATGGTGTTCAGGCAGGGACTTGCTTGTACTTTCCGTGGGAGGAGAGATGTTCATTGATTACTATGAGCTTCTTAAAAGATACCGTTTCTGCATTGTAATTATTTTTGATGGGCCTTGTGCGGGATGGAAAAAGAGAGCACATGCTCTCTCCACAGAAGTCTTAGCAAACCGACAGCAACAGAGAAAATGGTGCGTTATAACTGTGATGATTTGGATCTGTTACAACTGACTATTTCTGCTGTAATGAGTCAAACTTGTACAGCTCCTTCAATAATTTATTTCCCCACCGCTCAGCATGAAGTTATGGATCAACCAATTTTATTCATTCATTCCTTCAAAATGACTGATGGTGGAGCTATAGGTTGGACATATTTTTACAATGTATTTCCCAACAGTGGTGACAGTACAGAATTATTGATTTTCATCAACTGTAATGATACATAAGTTAAGAGCAGGTGTAGTTGTAAGATGAGTTGGACAGTAAAAGAGAACATTAATAACATGTTTTCAATGGAGAGTTGCCCCACAGTGTCACGGCTGTCACGGTGTACTTAATTCAGTTTTTATCAACCTGTTAATAACAATCATTTTAAATAAGTTACTTGTAATTCGGGGTCAAAAAGGCTGACCAACTCAATGTACTTTATTTGGATTCATTTAGAAAAAATAAGTAAAGGGATATAGTGCTTTTTTTTCAACATTTAGACATGAGCAGATCAGTCCTCATCTACTTGGCAGTTTCTGTTACTTTTGACATGCCTGAGCAAGCCCACATGCAGCTCAAAGTCATGGATGTTAAGGGGATGAATCTCAAATGGAAATGGATTACCTATCAGCAGAGAAACAGGACTTGTACAGAGTCTGTTGTCGCCCATAACGGCAGACAGACTACTACAGACTACTTCCCGGTTTCCAAGAAAACTTTCATTCATACTTCTCCACTGCAGTGGCCTGCACCTGCCTGGTTTCACTTGGCCACTGCCTGTTTCAGCAATCTCTCCAAAACAGGCATATTTCTATTGTAACACTGTGTGTGTGTGTGTGTGTGTGTGTGTGTGTGTGTGTGTGCGCGTGTGTGTGTGTGTGTGTGTGTGTGTGTGTGTGTTCGGTGTGTGTGTGTGCGTGCGTGCATGTGTCCATCTGTGTATGAGTGGGTGTATTTTGCCTCGTCCTCCCCTGGTCAGGTCACGGTATGAGATGATAATCTGGCCTCATTGCAAATGTCCCATCCAGAAACAATGACAGATGACTGCAGATTACAGCAGCAGATTATCCAGCAGGGGATTGATGTGGGAGGACAGAAATGGAGGGAGAGGGGGAGAAGAGAAGAGTGAGAGAGAGAGAGAGAAAAATAGATTGTGTGACATATATAGACTGATGAAGACATGTCAAGTTATTGAGGAGAGATCAAGGAAAAACAGACTGAAGAAGGAGCCGTTTGGGCAGGATATAGATTATTTGGAGATTAATGGACATTTTAAAACAATGATAAATTATACTTCTGCAATTTCAGGGATTCAGTAGTGCTAACACATCATAGTGATGCTGAAAAACAAGGATGTTTGAATGATGAATATTATCATCCATTTCATATTCTCATATCATCAAAAGGTGTGCAGTACTGGTCAACATTTGATTGGCAGGTGATCACAAAAACACCACAACAACACAAAAGATAGAAACCAAAACCATCATAAATGAAATGCATGACAAGCTATGAGCCATCTGGCACAGTGAATCCAAACACAAACATCGAAGCAATGCAACACCAGTTTCAGAAATCACCAGTCCTGTACCAGACCCTTCTCACTCCCAACTTGTCAAATATGGCAGTTTAGTCAGGTGGCCCTATGCTTCAGACTATGACGCGCTATGTGTCCGTAGTTATGGTGGGTTGATGGATGTTTTCTTATTTTAGTTACGTGACGTTACATAACGTACTTAACTACATAACAAACATATTTATTTCAATCCAAAACCCAACCAAATAGTTTCCTGTGAACACAGACGTTTTTTTGAAAAGACAGTGTATGCATGTAATGAACAGAAACTGACACACTGTGCCTGACACTAGAGAGGTACCTAGGGGGTCATAGTTTGAAGCGTACTGCCACTAACCAAGCTGCCGTAGTTGACGAGTTGGGAGTGAGAACGTGTGGCCTGTACTGTACCTGTGCAGCCTTTGCTTTGACAGAACAGCCAAGCGACGTGGCTGCTAGTTGCAGATACAAATAATAAGGGTGGACGAGTAATAATAATAAGGGTTCAGGCGAGGGGTGCGCACTGCACGGAGGAAATGCACTAGGAGAGGTCTGACGGGGATCCTTCCACACCGGGCGAGCGGCCGTCATTCACCCGCCGAGTTGAATCCTCCGGGCAGACTGAGCGGCCACCGTCCGACCCCACCCGTGGATAAGTGTAAAAATATCAGGCCTCTTGGTGGCATCAGAGCAACAAGTTTGTGCCAAATGGTCGAAGCGACCAAGTTATTGGTAACCAGAACTCTTCCCCTATATGACAGCTGGGGTAGCAACCATTTCCATTTAGACAACCTCGCGCCCACTTTCTCTTTAACTCCCTCCCAGTTCTTCTTTTGTAAACCATCTGTGCCCAAAAACACCCCCAGCACCTTCAGCCCCTCTTTCCCCTACTCAAGTCCTCCAGGCAGACTGGGTACCACCTAATCCCTCCACCGCCCCACCAACAAGGCCTCACTCTTTGCCCAGTTCACCCGTGCAGATAAGGCCCTTTCATACAGGGACAGGGTATCCTGCAAACATTGAACATCCTCCTGGCTGGAGACAAAAACACAAACATCATCTGCATAAGCAGAAACAATAGGAGGAAGCTCAAGGTTAGAGGACCCAGAGGTGAGTGACCACTGAGCTGCCCTCGCAATCTACACAGCAAGGGCTCGATGGCTAAACTGTATAGTTGTCCTGAAATCGAACAACCCTGCCTTATCCCTCGCTGTACAGGAATCGGCCGACTCAGTCCTGCCCCCATCTTCACCATACATTGTGTACCACTGTACAGTAAACCAACCCAAGCCAGAAAACCATCACCAATACCAAAAGCCCTAAGAAAACAAATAAGAGTGATCCACCCTGTCAAAAGCCTTCTCCTGGTCCAAAGAGACAATCCCAAATTGTCTGATCTACACCCATCAAGAACATCTCGCATGAGGAAAATGTTGTCCATGATTGTTCTGTCAGGGACACAATGTGTTTGGTCTTAGTGTACAATCAGTTCCAGGATGTCCTTGAGTCTGTTTGATAAGGCTCTGGAAAGCACCTTATAATCTGTACAGAGGAGGGCAACTGGCCTCCAGCTCTTAAGTAGAGCCATGTCTCCTTTCTTGGGCAGCAGGGAGAGCACTGCCTGTTGACAGGAGACAGGAAGAAAAACAGTTCTGAAACACTCTAACAAAACACAATGTAGATCAGGCCCAAGGGTAGTCCAGAAGCACTTGTAGAAGTTGGTGGAGAGACCATCAACCCCTGGTGCCCCTCCTGATGCCATCTGGTTGACAGCAACAGTCAACTCCTCCAGAGTCAGCTCACAGTCTAGAGCAGCTTTCTCCTCCGGGCTGAGCTGAGGAAGACCTTCCAGGAGCTCCACGCGACGCTCCATGTTGCATGGTTCTGCCCCAAAGAGGTCAGCGTAGAAGTCCATCGCATGGCTCCTCATCTCACCCGGACTGGTGGTCACTCTGCCTCCTGGGAGCCTAAGGCAGGTCATCTGTTTCCTCTGCGCCACCGATCTCTCCAGGTTGAAGAAGAAAGAGTTCGGGGCAACCATATCTTCTAGCTGGAGGAAGCGAGACCTGACAAGAGCCCCCTTGACTCTCTCCTGCAGGAAGGAGCTCAACTCCAGCCTCTTCTCCTGCAGCAGATCACCCATATTTGGATCTTAGTCCCTAAATAACCCCTCCTCAATATCCTTACTGCCGGCTTCACCACAGCTTCAAAGAGCCAAAATCAGCTTTTTTGGTTTTCCACTGTTGCCAAAAACACTCAAAGCTCTGGCAAAAAAATACTGTCCTGCAGGAGCTTGTTGTTAAAAAGCCAGTAGGACTTAACCCTTTCACGCGGCGAAGTGATTAGGTCTGTGCTAACAAAGTTGATGTCAGTGAATCCAACTGGAGTTATACTACTGTTAACTAATCTGGAGGTGAGTAGATCCTGTCTAATCTGGCTGCACTCACTCTGTTATTGCTGACCCTCACCCGTGTGTACTGTCTGGATTGTGGATGTTTGACCCTCCATGTGTCTAACAGATCTAGCTATGTAATGATGTTTTTAAGGCTATGAGATGACTGTGGATGGGGTTCCTCACCTGTCCTGTCTAGAGTGAAGGGAGGGGAGAGGAGAGGCTCCTCTCGGAAATTATCTGTGATTTGTCAAAGTCTCCCGTCACGGGCTAGATTTTCTAAAGCCTGAAAACAGAGCCATGAGAAGTCTAGTTTTCTCAAGGAACACTTGAATTACAATATGCTGAAAGGTTATTATGGAATTTTTGCCTAATGATGCCAAAAATATTCTGCCTACTGCTGCTTTAATGCAATCTAAGGTAATGTCATACAAAGATAGACCACTGCTGGACGAATGAGGCTTGTATTAAGTATAGTATTAGTATGGAGTGCAATGTAAATAGGTGGAGGTCTGTTTAATGACATTTTGATGCTGTTTTTTTTCTCTCTTTCCTCTGTTAAGCTCTTCTCTGTGTCGGATCCATTGTCCTCTAAGCCCCTTCTGCTGTTCTATTACCACTCTCACTACACACACATACACACCCACACACACACACACACAGCTGTCACACACACACACATGTATATACTGTATATATATATACAGTATACTGTATACAGTATGGGGGGATATGTGAGATGGGCTAGAGGGAGGATAGAAGAAAAATTGAGGTGGACATGAGACATAGAAGAAAGAGGATACTACCACTTACATGTCCCACAATCAAATATACATCCTACCTCACGTTCTATGATTGTCTTTTTAGGTCATTATCCTGGGACAGCGGTATGTCCTCAGGAAGAAAGACCTGCAATTTGATTATTTACCGTTTGTCTTCTCTTTTTTGGCATTGGATATGAAGTGAAACAGAGGACTACTGTATATCCGCTGATAGAATCTGGTAGAAGCTGGGCTGGAGCCTCATCTGATCATCAAATGATTGGTGGTGGTTGTCCTGTTGGAGTGATTTGGATTTTTCAGAAGTTTAAGGTCTAGTCCACTCTATTTGGATATTCATTTTTCCTTTACAAAGCTAATTGTCCTCAAAAAACTGAAAAAAATATCTGTGCATCTGAATCTGGAACTGGTGTGTCGGTCGGAGGAAAGCACAATTTGTATCAAAAAGGAGAAAAGTCCAGTACACTGTGTCGCATACTGCTGGAATATTTACTAACGACGTTTCGGCCTGTTTGACCTACATATACCTCCATCTTACCCGACCTCTTCTTTATGACGTCTTGACACGTTCTAACAATGTCATGTAACTTTGGCCCTTGCTCCTAAACAGAGATCATAACATTTGAATCAACTACCAGCTACAGTAGTCTTATTATACATGTGCATTGTTGTTGTAACCATATACGTTTAACTACAGCACAAACCACATACAGCTTTAGTGTATGTGTACGATTAGTTGGTCTTATCCAGTCACTGCAATGCACACACTCACACACACACACACACACACACACACACACACACACACACACACACATAGGGAGAGGGCAAGAAGCAAAAGAAAAAAAATTATGAGAAAAATGAGATACGTACAGAAGGGGAGGGGAAAAGGACATAGCACAGACAGAGAGAGAGAGAGAGAGGATTATTTACCGTTTTAAACGAATAAATCTGTATTGTGTGAATCTGGCACAGGGAGGGAGGGCAGAGAGAGAGAGAGAGAGAGAGAGAGAAAGAGAGAGAGGGGTGGGGGGGTTGTTTATAGCAACAGCAGACCAGCAAAGAAGAGCGAGAGAGACACAAAAAAAAACATATAACTGTTTATTCGAAAATATTTTATTTTTTATAGTTAGTTCTCTTTTGTTGTGAAGTATTTTTGAAGCAGTGATGCGGCTCTGAGCAGGGACGGAGGCAGCAACCTGCTTCAAACCGGCCTCGAGGAAAAGATGTAACTGCTGAAACAGACAGGTGGGTAAAAGGTGTGTGTATGTGTGTGCGTGCGTACGTGCATGCATGCGTGTGTGTGTGTGTGTGTAAGGGAGTGAGACTTCAATTGTGTGTGTTGTGTAGAACAGTTTAGTATCATCTGACCTGTTCATAGTCTCTGGGAACATGTTTGATATATTTAGCTGTATGTTCTGCTGGGTGCTCTTGATCTGGTGCAGAACATACAGTAACCTCGTTCCACCCAGCTGAGGTGCATGAGTGTGTGTGTGTGCGTGCGTGTGCGTGTGCGTGCGCGTGTGTGTGTGCGTGTGTGTGTGTGTGTTCACAGGAGACACTGACTTGTAACATATTGTTTCATGTCCCTGTGTCTGTGGTGTTGCATGTGGAGGCTCTGATTGGTTGCTCTTCCCCTGCAGGTGTTGTGTAACTGACCCGAGCGTTTCTGGGGCCAAAAGCAAAGCTTTGTTTTTAGCTCTGAGATAGAGAGAAAAACACCTTGGATCTTCTATATGTAGGGCCAATCAATCAACAGACCAAGGAGCTCTTGTTTTTCAAAAAGAAAATGGCCTCCGTGTGAAAATGATGAGAGATGTTGTTGTTTGTACCCACATGTTAAAAAAAAATACTTTCCCAGTTGTTTTGTTTGGTCCACATGACAGGCGTCCAGGACACCCTGACTAGATCCAACCATAGCTGTTAGCGAGCTAACTATAGTTATAGTATATGGTCATCATCCATCATTGAATTGTTAACATGCTGTATAAAATGACAAACATCACCGTACTCCAGCCAATCGCTTATAGCCAATATATTCATCCAATCGCCCAACCCTATTGGCTAGTTATATATATATATATATATATACATATATGCAAGACATTCATATTGAACATTTCTGCAAATTATTCAGTTCATCTTTGACATGACAAACATGAGTTGATGAATAATCTTCACTCACGGACCATTTACTTCATCGTTCTGGAGCTTTTGACCATATCACATGGTCTTCAGCAACTGAAATTTGCTCAACTGTTTGTTTCAACTGTAGATGTTCAAACTTTCATTATTCCCAGGACTTTTAAGACTTCCCATCCTGACAGCAGATCTGCTGAAGAAGACCTGTGATTCGGTTGAAAGATCCAGAAGAAGCCAGCGAAGGGACGACATTTTCATCAACATTCAGTGATGCCACTGTTAACGGGATATTCCTTCATTATTTGCAAATGGCAAACTGTATTACTATGGTTAAGATACAATAACTAGAAGTGCCTGTTTAACATTAAGGATTGTTGTCATGGAAACTTAACCCTACGTCCTAAAGTCCTCCAAGGTTAGGGGAGTATGGTTGAATAATTCAAATTTCCTGCACCTCTTACTGAATGTTGTTACTGGATGAGAATATTTGATGCAGAATACTTTGATATTGACTTGTGGTGGTCACATGGTACTGTGTTGCATCAGGTGTGCGGTGATGGCGGGTGTCAGCTCGGGAAGAAGAAGAGTTAGTATTCTGCTGCTCTATTGGATTTTCATAGAAGGTGAGTCTCAGATTTTTTGTTTGTCTTTAGTACTTTAGAGAGTCACAGTACAGAGTGGACTTTTGCAGGTCAACTTCTCATGTATCTGTTTATGCAAATCTTTCAGGCTCATTCCAACTTCAGTGCTGTTCGTTCCTTGTTGTTGTTGTTGTTGTTGTTGTTGTTGTTGTTGTTGTCCACCAGATGTCCACCTCCCTCCCACATCCAGACAGTGCTGTTTCGATTCGTTGTTGTTTCAAGACATTTAAAAATATTCTGCTCCATATAATAATTACTGTCGGATATTGTTTTTAATCACGAAAAAGTTCAACCAGATTAAAAATTCATAAAAGCACATCTTCTCCGTTTCTCGTCTTCTCATTTAAACAGAATATATGAATACATAAATACTGTATTGTTCATTTCTAAAATTTAAACTGCTGGACACGAGATGTCTCCTATACACTCTCAGTGTGTGTGACGCGCACACTTCAAGTTTCCACATCCTACTGTGTCAGTTGAATACTGGACCATGATTGGCTCCAAACTACTTGTGATGTCATACACACCCTGCAGGTGTTAAACTGAGATTTAAAGAGAAACTTTCTCCCCCTTAAACAGATGAATGTGAAAACAAACTGCACAGACAGTAAGTCATTCTGCACAGTGAAGGATCAAGAGGCAGAGGACATTCTGAGTAGAGGGGCTTTTTCAGATACCTTAGTGTCTTCTTGACTTCCTAACATGGATCAATCTCTAACACTTTTGCTTCTCACTTCCTCCCTATATCCTTTCCTTTTTATTCCCGCAGTCCCTCCATCTCTCCTGCAGCCTCCTCTCCCTCTCTCCCTGCCAGTCCACATGTCAGTTGTCCCTCCACCCTGGCAGTTCCTCCCTCTGTCTCAGGCTGAGCTGGGCCCTCTTTTCTCCAACTCCAGCCCCTTCTCCTTCTCCCAGAGTCTGTTCATGGTGCCCCCGCCCGACCAGGCCCCCAGACCAGGTCTCCAGGCTTCATTTGGCCCTTACTCAGTTACACAGGTAAGAGAAAAAGGAGAGGACAGAGATCTGGTGAGTAGACAGTGATACTACATAAACTGCTCCAGCTAACTATAGCTACTTATCTCTTTCTGTTTCCACAGCTCATATCAGAGCACCTCCTCCCTCTCTCCCCCCTTCTGTCCGCCTCCCTCCTCTCAGAGTATGTGGAGAGAGAGAGGGATGAGGGCAGGCATGCGAGGTTCAGGGTGAGGGCGCTGTTCCACACACGGGGCGACACCAGCACCCGAGGGATCTGCATCACCCTGCACGCCTTCAAGGAGACTGAGGAGCACAAGGCCTCCTGTATCACACAGGTGAGGACCAGATTCTGTTTTTAGCTTTCTCTCTGTCCTTCTCACTCATTCATTACACCATTTCCCTTTTCTAACATGTATCTGTCCATCCATATGTCCGTCCTGGTTTTCCAGCCTCCTCTAGGACTATGCGTGGTAACTCTGACACTGCCCAGTGACTGGTTTGAGGATCAACATATCAACCAATCAAATCAGGATTTGGAAAAGTGGCACAGTAACATCCACCCTCGTCACCGGCTGCAGAGGCGAGAACGGCAAAGGAGGGGACATCCTCACGGCAACTTTGTCAACCGCCAGCATACCACTTCTCCTTCACTCAGGTGAAGTCTTAAAGAAGATATATTATGCTCATTTTCAAGTTCATACTTGTATTTTGGGTTTCTAGAACATGTTTACATGGTTACCCTATTTAATACGTTCTGAATCACATATGTTAACCAAAATAGGCCCCCACAGTCCAAAACTGTAAATTAGCTTACTTTTGCTGATTACAGCAGCAGACGGCGGGGCTCGGTGTATAACACTGAAATCATTTCATTATAGTCTCTTTCAAAGGAGAGCAGGAACTAAGAGTTCAGTCTGTATGATGAACTGATGCCGGTTTTTATCCGACAGTTGAAAGGAGTCTTTCAACAGTGCAGCTTGTTCGGTAACAGCAGGGTGACGGGGGGTCCACATATGTGTTGTTATTACTTGGCACTTGTTGAGGAGAAACTGGAGCAGGATTAGGTTGAGAATGATGGCTGAACTTGAGCTGTATTCTCTTTCTCCTGCTCCTCACAACGTCTTTTTGTGACAAACTTTTAAACAAACTGCTTTGTTTCGCCTTGATTTTTAAAAAATCTTAACCTACATTAAAAGCAGCTTGCTGAAAATAGGCTTTCCTCTGTGCAATGCACCGGTGTTTCGGTTTAATGAGTGACCATGTTACCTGGTGACTTTCAGCCAAGTGCATCTGTGTGCTTGTAGTAGTCTAGATTAACAAAGATTAGTATTTATTTCAAATTAGTAAAGTAGAATTCAAGGCTTTCTGTTTGTGTTTTCAACAGCTGCCTTCACTAAGAGCAACCACGACGCATTCGGTTGAGAGATACTAGTTCACACGGTCACTTGTTAAAGCGGAACACTGGCTGTAAACTGAGTGAAAGAGGAGGGGTTTGCAAATTGCACTGCCACTCAAAAAATCGGACCTTTCAGGTAGCCTAAACAACAAGCAATAATTGTTTTATTTGTATTGGTTGTAATCAGATAATTGTGATTTGAAGAGGGAATTATGAATTATCATTGTGAACAATGCTAGATGGCAGGCTCCAAAAGCGAGTCTAACCCCATAGACCCCCATGTTCAAATATCCAACTTTGCAAGAGAAATAAACATGTTTACAGCCTGGTACCAAAGAACGTATGTGGCCAAGACGTGAAAGTCAATTGTTTGTTCCATTGCGACATCAGCGTTTTCAGTCCAAAATGGCTGCAGTGGCTGTTTTTTTAAAAAAAATGTCTCTTTGCTTCTATACTCTTTGTCTATTTACAAACGGGGTCTTCCTGAAGTGCTGAGGTTCAACCAAGAACCATTTGCTTCTGAAGAACCTTTATGAAGAACCAGGTTTTTCAAGGGTTCTTTGTAAGACTAAGGGGTTCCATTAAGAACCCTTTTCATCCAAAGAACCCTTTTTGGAAGAAACAGTTCATCAGCTCTCTTGTTGAAACCATGGGTGCTAAAAGGGAACGTCCACAACCCAGCCCACACCCTTCCAAAAACTGTGATTGTGAGCCATGATTGTTGTGGGTTGCGCTGCACCACGTCAGCCTTGGCCCTTTAAGGCCCTTTCAGACAGAACGTGACAACAACAATACTGCACTCTGAAACTCATTATTTTCAATGACTTGTGCTGTGCCTCGATGGTGTTTTGCTGTGTTGAGCAAAGCGTGGGCGTGTGGGTGCTCGCTGCAGCGTGCAGCTCGCAATGTGCATTGAACCCAGCGACCTGCGCAGAGCAAACCATGCCCTGTCTGAAAGGCCCTTAAGGGCTCTAGATGAAACCATTAAGGGGTTCTTGATAGCACCCAGAGGAGGTGGAAAGGTTCTGGATAGTGATTGGCAAAGCAGTTCTTTTCAGTGTGCTGAATCTCTAGAACCAGTTCATTCAAAAGATTCGCTCACTGAATCGTTCAGTGCTTGACGGGATGTGCGACTGCACTACACATTGTCCCACTCACTAAACTGAAACACGACTGAACTTTCAGTTCAGCTCACTAACTAGTGTACTCAGAATGTAGAACTTTTTTACTGTTTTTCACATTTGTAGCTCAAGGCATCAACTGAAAGAAAAAAAAAAATCTCTTCATAAAGTCTCTATTACACAGAAAAACAGAACTATTTACATTTTTATCAAAACTGTTGTATTATATGTACATTGTCGAATGACTTTAATCATTCACTCATTTAGTCCCTGACTGCCCGTTCACTCGTACGTTGAGAGCACAACTGAACTGAGAAATTAACAAATCATTTTAGGAATGTTCCCAGGATTCTTGGACTTTTTGTTAAGACTTTAGACTATCTTGTGTTTATCTTTTTAGTGGCCTCTGATTTTGTAGCATTTTTGAGCATTTTGGTTTCTAGGTTTTGGGGTTTTCTGTGATATTCAGTCATTTAGTTTTTCCTGTTTTAATTTGTTATACTCCCTGTGTGTGTCATGTCTAGTATTATTTCCTACCTGTGAATTTTCCCGCCTTTGTGACCTTTGGAGCCCGCCCCCATGGGTTACACCTGCACCTAATTATCCTCACCTTCACCTAATTATCCTCATCTCCTCAGTGTATTTAGTCTGTGTTTCCCCCTGTCTCTGTGTCAGTCTGCTGTCGCCCTCTGTTGTGAGAAGTTTCTTTTCCAGTGTTGAAGGATTCTAGTTTATTCCTCGCAACTTTACTTTATGGATTGGCTTTTTGTATTTTTCCTGCCGGACCAACTGCCTTTTGTACTCTGTAAGTTTTTGTTTAATATTCCTGAAAATATTAAAGTTATGAATGAGAAAAGTAGTAGCTGTAATATTCTAATTGAGCTGAACGTTTTGATATTTGAATGTAGTTTGTACGTTGAAAAATGTGGAAGGAGCAGGCGGAATAATAAAGGTTTTTTTTGTAAGTTTGGTGATAGAGCTTCCTGAGAAAGAAGAGGCTTTGTTGGGCCTTTTTAACCTGGTATGAGGTGTTGCAGGTCCATGTCAGCTGTTTTAACATATTGAATCCAAGGAACTTTAGGTTCTCCACACTTTCCACTGCTTCTCCATGTATGTGGAGGGGGAGATGGACTTTCTCCTTTGTTCTCCTAAAGTCAATGACCATCTCCTTTGATTCTCAAAGCACGTCATGGCTATGGGTGTTAGTGCCACTGGGCGATAGTCATTCAGACACTTCTCACATATGATTTGTTTGGGCACAGGGATGATAGTGGAGGATTTAAGGCATGCTGGAACAGCAGCTTGTTGTAATGAGAGGTTGAATATTTGAATATTAACACTTCTGTCAGCTGATCGGCACATGCTTTCAGTACCCGACCGCGCACACCGTCTGGGCCTGCCACCTTGCTTGCATTAACCTTCCTCAGGGTGGTCCTCACCTGGTAATGCTGTAGAACCAGTGTAGCCTCTCCACAGGTGGGTAAACGGATCGAGCAGACACAGAACCCCCTCTCTGAATGTCAAAGCGGGCAAAGAACTGGTTCAGGACATCAGGCAGTGTGGCAGTTGGCATCACTTGGCAGCAGATTGGTGGTTTTGTAGTCAGTCAGTGCTTTGATACCGTTCCACATGCTGCTGGGGTTGTTGTTGTTGTTGTTGTTAAATTGATCCTGAATGAGCTGTTTGTGTTTGCGCTTTACATCCCTGATGCCTCTCTTGAGTTTCCCCCATGCTTCACTGCAGGCCTGTTTGTCACCTGACTGGAAAGCTGCATCCCGCTTCTTGAGTAATGTCCTCGCATTGCTTTGTTTAGACAAAGAGTAGCTTGCGTTTGTAAGTTACTACGAACAAAGAGTAGCTTGCGTTTGTAAGTTACTACGAACAACCACGGACACTTATGGCCTAAAGTCACCAGTTAACGCTGTTAGCCGACAGTGCGATCACTATGACTTGTCACCGCAGTAATGGCGGCAGCGCTAGGTGGCGGACCACACAAAGCAGTCACCGGATTCGTCTATAGGCTGTTCTCACAAGAGTTGGGGGTGAGACACAAGAATTAAGCAGATTTGGGCTTGAAATTTCTGTCCTGGTGTCTCTCCCACAGGCGGTTGTCTATTTCAATGGACAAGGAAATGAGAGAGTCGAGGGAGTTGCTTTCATCACGTATACTACAGCAAGTTCATCCTTCAATAGTTCACTCAAACCATGCAAGAATACTCCAAGCAGAGCTCCATTCTTACACATTCTTGTAACATTACTTCATTATATTCATCCTTGATTGTCACATTCGATTGACCGCCACCCATTTAAGTCAATGACTGCTTTGCTTTAGCAAGGCATCTAACTTAATGTCAAATCATTCCTTCTTTATTTCCGTCATGGTATGGGTCTGCAATGACGCAGCTATAACAGACTACTGACACTGTTGAATGTGTTATGTTTTCATCTGCTGATTTGAAGCTCTGCAGTGTGAAATTCTTCTTTTCATTCTTGGATAACATCTTGTGAATGAAATTTCCCCACAAATGAAGCAGAAAAAACAGCCTTATATATAGATATGTAGGGGAATCGATTATGCTAATGATCAAATCTCATAAACGTGCACCTACTAATGTACAGGTTAATCAGGCTGAAACAAGCAATTTACAGCAAGTTATGTGCAGTTAAGAGGGTTTGCTGAATCCATCATGGAACACTCATATGGTCAAACCTCACAGGAAAAAAAAGAGAGGTTTGATATAAGGATATGAAAATGTTGTTGAAGCACATTATGTTTATGCTGGAAGAAGAGGTTCGGTTATAACAAGAAAAGTGTGCATGGACAGATGTTTGAAGCAGTTTTCATGGATCCTTGTATTCCATTATGAGTTGTAGATGATGATGATGATCTTTTTATCAGTTGCCTGTATGACAGATTAGTTGATGCCTTCTTTCAGATACCATCTAGGTGTTGATGGGGACACCCAGGAGGAAGTTCCATGGGCCTTCAGACACCAACGGGTTCCCAGGAGAAACCAAATACAGCTTTACTACTCCTCCTCCGACACAGTGGCTGACCTAAACCTGACACCACCAGGGTATGTGAATGAATAGGAACATGTAGAAAGACTCCTTGAGTTTTATGTTTTTTCATTGCTGCACGAGAACTAATTTCTGTCTGTCATTCTCCAACATCTGTCGATCTCCTCGCACCAATTGACCATCCATCCAGATGTGTGGAGGACAAAGCAGCTCAGTCCCAGAGGCAGCTTGTCCATATCAAAGCAGTGACACTGAAGGAGGAGGAGGAGAATGAAGAGAGGGAGCAGAGCAGGACCAAAGAAGAAGAAACCTGTTTGAATGGGCAGCAAGAGGAGGAGCTTAGCTTGGACCCCCATGTCATGATTCGCTATCACATGGGCCCGGTCCTGATAGGACAGCCAATCAGAGTCTCTGTGAATCTGAGAGCCAACTTCAGTGCTGAGTTTGTTATTATAAGGTAAACACAAAATGATATCAGAACAACCCTACTTTCACTTTCTTAAAATGCTGTATTGTATTACAGTCTGGATCACTGACTGTCAACACACTCTTGTAGTTTTACACTGAAAATCTGTGTGTGTGTGTCTTCAGGCTGAAGGTAAAGAAGGGCTTGGTGTCGATGGTGGCCCAGAGAACTCTGACCTCTGACCTGTGGGCAGTGACCCTGGAGAGAAACCAAGGCTCCAAACACGACGTGGTGTCCATCCTCTGCCACAAACACAGCACACTCAAGCACACACACAAGTAGGTCGATTCCACCTCAGTTCAGTGTGTCCATGAACCATTACAGTCAAAAAGCAGACAGGCAAATGGATCGAGTTCCTTTAGCTAATCTCGTGATAACTGAGAACAACACCGTCAGCCGTAGTGAGCCGTAGCTCTTACACACCAGTAGCCAGCAAAATGATTTTTAGCACTCAGACAGCCAAAGGCTTAAACAAAGACCAGTTTCCAACACTTACTGACTTATTTGTTGAAGCACTTGGTGTTTAGCACAGCAGTTGAGGTGAACCATAAGGACGAGTAAGCCTTCAACAAGTGTTTTGAAGCGTTCATTTCAACTTAAACTATGGAGGCCTGCAGCCATCAGATTCTGCAACTTTCAGAAACCCATAATCATTGCATGCTCTGATGAAGGTCTATTAGACTGAAAGCTCAGATTAAGTGAAACACTGCATACATCAAAGTGTGCGGATATCTCCTCTATCAGTTTAGAAACGCACAATCTGACATCATGTCCACTTCAATCAGTGATTGGTCTGCTGTGTTTTTTTTGGGGGAGGGGGGTTTACCTTTATTTATTCAGGGGAGATTCACTGCCGTGATCAGGGCGTTCCTGAAAAAGAGAACCTTCACACCTGGAAGCTGCCCAGTACAATCACAGTCTAATCTGCTGGCCACTGAGTTAGCTTGCTTCTCCTCTTCGGTGGATGTCTTGTATTGATTTTTGAGGGTTCTAAGCTGTAAACCACATATTTGCAACATTCCATTTAAAGGACTTGACGTTCATTTCTAGGGGGGTGAATGATTATTATGATTGGTCAAATCTTGGTAGGCGTAACGAAAGGCTCTCACATGATTAATTTGCTCGAGCGACAGGTGACAGGGAGGACTTTCACCCGGGAGGCCAGGGTATTTAGTTGCAGTTTGGTTAGGTTTAGGCAACAAAACTACCTGGTTAGGGTTAGGAAAAATATACATACAGTACATAATACACATACCTTATTTAATGTGTGCATTGTTTGTTACGGACACCTGGGTGCTTGTCTCTGCCATGCTATATACACCCGGGTGTAAATAGCCACATTGGCTATTCCACCCCGGGTGACAATAGTATTGTTGGCTACTGATCACTGGACTAGACAGAGTTAGTTTTCAGAGATAAGGCTTTTCTTCAGCATGACTTTAACAGTTCTGGTTTAGAAATGATAGAAATTACATAATGATGTATTAAGGTCAATACTTTAATACACATGGTAATGACTGGCTGCTTAAGTCTGTGATCTCTGTCGCCCTGCAGTCCCACTTTACTCCAGCAGGTTGTGTGTCTGTCAGTCGACGGCCTGAGGCAGAGCTTTGGTGTTGCCATGACGGTGTCTGCTAACTGGTGGGTGGAGTACTCCGGGCGTAATAACCACCTATCGCCACATGGAGCAGCAGTGAGCATCTTCTCATTTGCTGATCGACCCATCTTTAGCATCGCTCCCATCACAGAGGTACTTCATTCATTCATTGAAACGCAATCCAGTGATAATCTTTTTTAGAATCTTTCAAATTTTTAAAGATCCATCCAATCTGATCTCTTTAAACATGATCTGTTTAAACATTTTTTCTTTCTGATCCTCTATCCTCAGACTAACACGATCATCAACACAGCCATACTGACCAACCAGCCGGTGTCACTTCCAGTCATTGTGCTGGCCATAAACCGTGATGGGACGGTGTCAGACGTCACCTCTGCAGTCAAGTGCCACTCTACCAACGAGAACACTGTCAAGGTGCCTCACAGTAAAACACAAACAAATCTCTCTCTCTAAGATCAGTCTGATATTACCCAAAACAGGGATTCTTGTTAATTATGTTGCCCAGGTTCAGAAGAATTACATTATCTTTGTCTGGGACAGTTTTAGCCAAAACCTTGTCTGATGTCACTGGATGTAGACTGTGGGTATAATCCTGACAATGACCACGTATTTCAGGTGATATTCTCCTCGCCTTCCGCTATCTGCGTCACTGCATCCTGGGGTTAGCACCGCCCAAGACAATTTTGATTTTTTTAAAGAAATACAAACAGGCCAGAGCGTTTTTTCATCATTTACCAGAATGATAATGTGTGGAGCTAGACCTTTCTTTAGCGCTGACACAGTGCTGTGGAGATAGGTCTGGCTATGCAAGACTAGCTAAGACAAATCTTAACTCATAGTCCAATTACTAGTTTTTTTTCCACAGGCTTCAATCACACATTGGGATGGGTGGTGGGGGTTAACCTGTTTCTGTTCAAGAATGATCTTTGAAATAGAAAAAAGATCATCAAAGTGACTAAGTGGATCGTGAAGATTGGAATTTGGTAACACTTTCTATGTCAATGTCCATTTCTATAATGCATTATAAACATATGATGCGTTATAATCTGCTTAGAGCACAGCATAATTACCCTATAATTTAGAGACCCAACAAGATATCCCCCATGAGTATGCAGTGGGTGTGAAAGTGGCAAGAAAAAAGTCCCCTTTAAAACGCCCCTTGGGCAGAACCAGGAGAGAGAGAGAGATAGAGTAATAAGAGCAGTATTAATAATAGAAATATAACTAATAATAATAATAGCAGCAGTGGATATAATAGAAATGATAATAGTAAAAGCAGCAATAGCAGTAGTAATCATAGAAATATGTCTACTACTACTAATAGTAGCAGTAATAATAATAGAAATATGACTACTAACAATAATAATAGCAGTAATAGTAGCAGTAATAATAATAATAGAAATATGACTACTACTACTAATAGTTGCAGTAATAATAATAGAAATATGACTACTACTACTAATAATAGCTGTAATAGTAGCAGTAATAATAATAGAAATATTACTACTAATAATAATAGTAGCAGTAATAATAATAGAAATATGTCTACTACTAATAATAATAGCAGTAATAGTAGCAGTAATAATAATAGAAATATGACTACTACTACTAATAATAGAAGTAATAGTAGCTGTAATAATAATAAAAATATGACTACTAATACTAATAGGACCAGTAATAATAATAGAAATATGACTACTAATAATAATAATAGCAGTAATAGTAGCAGTAATAATAATATAAATATTACTACTAATAATAATAGCAGTATTAGTAGCAGTAATATCAATAGAAATATGACTACTAATAATAATAATAGCAGTAATAGTAGCAGTTATAATAATAAAAATATGACTACTACTACTAATAGTAGCAGTAATAATAATAGAAATATGATTACTAATAATAATAATAGCAGTAATAGTATTAGTAGTAATAATAGAAATATGACTACTACTAATAATAATAGCAGTAATAATAATAGAAATTTGACTAGTTATAATAATAATAGCAGTAATAATAATATAATACACATTAGGCATACCTTGCATTGTACATCCTTTATTTTAAAATGTATTTTAAAATTGTAATTCTGCTAGTTATCCTCATTTTGACCTAATGTATTGGTAATCTGATTACATCTTTTTATTCTGTAACTGTTACAGAATACAGTTACCTTTTTTTTTGTATCCTAATTACATAACACCACTCCATGTATCGCGTTACTCCCCAAGCCTGGTTATCTAACCAATAGATGATGGAAACATATTGATTACTGTAGCTTTAAATAAGCAATATTGTTATATTTTGACATTCAATTAGAACACACGAAAAGTAAATCTTGTACTAGTGTCCTTTAATCGCCAGTGTCATAGGTCTTCTGTCTGTGTCCATCACAACCACAGGTGTCCAGCGATTGCTCAACGGTCTTTGTGGATGGCAGTGAATCAGGGTTGGGTAACACCTGTGCAGTCGTGGAGTTTCTTCTAGGTGCGCTCCGTGGCTCTGTGTGTGTGGAGGTGTGGGCTCCTTCAGTGCCCCTGCGAGTGTCCTTGGCAGACCCCGTACTCAATGCTATTGATGGCTGGAACCACTTCACAAAGGAAGGGTACAGGAGACCAATGTGTTTTTTTAGCCTCTTTCTAGGCTTTTGTCTACGTATGTGTTTCTGACACTTCTCTTTAGCCCCAGTGTTTCCTCTAAGTATGTAATTAAATGGACAGGCTGTGAAACCCTACCAGTCAATGTCAAGAACTCTTAAAAAAATATGCCACAGAACAATCACTTGATTTTGTAACTTTTCACCAAAGACGGTCTAAATGAAAGGCCATCACAACTGGATATGAAGGAGCAGCCGTGATGCAGAGACTTGTAGACTACAGTTGGAGCTAAAGCTGGAACTGAGTGCAAAATTTGTGATGTCTTACCAAAATGTCTTTGAGGTCCTGTGGTGAGTGTTGAATGAATCCTCGTATCATCAAAGTAGGGATAAACCGTTTTCACTACTTTTGTATAATGTTAGTGCCAAAACAACCCTGATATATTTAGATGGCACGTGTCACATGACTGTGGAAACCATGTGACATCAGAACCTGGCGCACAGCAGCGCACAGTCCCACACTTCCAGATCAAACGTGAGAGAACGACCGAAAGGAACATGGTGTCATATGGTGCTACTTGACACCTGTAGATAAAAGTAGAGCAAGATGCACTATTTGTGAAAATAAAGTGTTACATAGCAACACAAGCAAACTCTTCAAACATTTTAAAACAATACATATAAGGAGCTTTATTATTTAATCAGTATTTCTCTCTGAATATTTTTTTTTTTTTTTAAACTTAGTGGTACAAACACTTTTAGTTAATTTAGCTCATATTTTTTTTTTTTTTTTTTTTTTTATGGTATTAATGGCCGGTATGTGTCATTTGATTTGTCTTTGAGTGAAATTATCTTTTTTTTTTGGACTTTCAAAAACATGACCACTATTTTTTTTTAAAAACACAAACCCAACTAAGAAACGGTGTGCATTAAAATATCCCTATCATATAAAACTGGTATCACCCATCTCTACACTTGTCACCCACATTTATGTGCGCATGCCAAGTCCACCCTTGTGTGCGAGCACAAGTAACAAAGTTGGGACCCACGCATCGAAAAACGGCTCCATAGTGTTACTACTAGAGGCCAGAAACTCCACAGAGATCCAAGTTTACTATGCATAACTTTTGATATATTCTCTGATGGATTGTGTGTCCTGTCTCTTCAGGTGTGTACCGGTGTATCAGCGCTCCTCAGTCCAGGTTCTGACTCAGTTCAGAGCTCAGGATTCTAATGGCAGAATCACGCACCTCCTGGGTTCATCTGATTGGTTCGTGGATGTTACAGAGCTGGTCCGTAACTGGCTGAGAGTAGAGGACCCTCGAGTGGCTTCCCTTGGCACCCAGAACAACCTGATTGGTTTACAACCAGGACAGACATCACTCTATGTTGGTGATAGTTGTGCATCAATTCAGTTGGACATCTTCACTTCCTGACCATCATCATCATCATCATCATCATCATCATTATTATCATCATCTGTCTCTTTCTCTCAGGTCGTCTCTGAGCAGTGGGATGGTGTGCTGGGCAGATGTGACATCACTGTGACCTCTGACCCCGTTACCCCCGGGGACCTGTCGGTGCAGGTGGTCAGCGGCCTCGGCATGTCAGTCACCGCTAGCCCCACCCACCCGTCCATTGTCACGACAACAGTAACAGCCTACAACATCCTGTACAACCATCACCAGGTGAGAGAAAGGCAATTCATGACACAAACTGTTCATTGTGAAGGCACTAAAAATACAAATAAAGAGAAACCGGCTTCCAGTTTTTTAGGTCTTGTAGGTCTCCCTTCTTAGGCAGCAGAGTGATGACGGCCCTCCTGCAGCTCAGAGGTAGTCTTCCTCTCTGAAGACTGTCGGTCAGCACCTCGAGCAGGTCTTCTCCTAACTCAGACCAAAAGGACTTATAGAAGTCCGTCCAGCCCCGAAGCTCTGCCGCTCTGTAAACTCATTAAGGCTGTGTACAACTCCTGCAGCGTTAAGTCTGCCTCCAGTTGTGAGGTCACCTGAGGGAGACCGTTGAGGAAACTGCTGTGCACATCTGGATTTTGTGACCATTCACTCTTAAAAAGGTCTCTGCAGAAACCGGCAGCACACTTCCTGATCTAATACGAGTCTGAGATCTCAGAGCCGCTATGGCAGAGTGTTGATTATGACATGTTGCGCAGTTAATAGTTTTGTGGAAATGGACATATTACAATATTATTTATCAAGACAGCAGATAAATGCATTTACTGTTGGGTTTGTATTAACAGCTAAATTAAACCCAGAATAGATCAGAAAATATGATCAAATATGCTCATAAAAATAAGGAAAATTATTAATAAAGCCCTTGTTCTCTAAATGTAGGCCACAATTTAAGAATTGTTCAGTTGGTTGATAGTTGAAAACACCTGGCTAACTGTTATTTATGTATTTAAAGAAGTTAAGAAGACAATCACTTGTGAGATCTAATATTTTCTTTCCATTCATATCCTGTCATGTCTCTCCAGGAGGCTTCCATCAGCGTCTGGCTCCAGTTCAGTGACGACACCGCCTCCCTCCTCTCCTCCTTCAGCGACCTTCCCTTCTTCCTGCGTCTCTCCTCATTGGCTGAGACGGTGGTTGTGGTGACGCCCAGCCCCAGCCAACGCATCTTTGCCCAGGGCGACGGAGGCGGGCCTTTACTGCGTGCAGAACTTCTGGTTTCAACCTGTGCCGTCCAGCCTATCACCTCCAACTCCATCAGTGAAGGCAACAGGGACTGGACGGACACCGGAGGAGGAGGCGGGGCAAGGAGGCTGGCGAAAGGATCTGGTTGGATAAGAGTCAACCTAGACCTGGGCTTCCTGCAGCCAATAGGGGATAAGGATGAGGAAGGCAAGAAGTTTGAGCTTGACATTTCAGACACGCTGGTTGAGTCAGACAGCGACATCTATGCGTCGAACTTTGACGAGGACGAAAGTGAGAATGTCAGCAGTGACTACTACGACAAAATCGATGGGAGGAGAACTGATAGAAACTGGAACGAGGTCGGGAACGGAGGGATGGTCAGTCGGAACAATCTGGAAAGAGCTGTGCTGATGCCAAGCCAGGAGGAGGGCGCTTTGTATTTCTCCCCGAGCCAGGAGAAAGAAGGTGAGAGGAGGAAAGAGGAGGAGGAAGGGCAGGGAGCTCGAGAGCTGGAGGTGGGTTTGGGCGCTGTCCTCTCTCTGGTCTGTCTCTCTGCTGTCCTCTTCCTGGCAAACTGTCTGCCCTGCGCCCTGCAAGACAGGAGGATGACGACGATGGAGGAGGAGAGGGAAGGAGAAATAGAGGGAGGTGCAAAGGAAGAAGATGAAGAGGCGAGGAAGAAGAAAGAGGAGAAGGAGGACAGGGAGGCACATGAGAGGAAGAAGACAGAAGGTGAAGACAAGATACAGCCGCAGCATGAGGCGAACAATGAAGAGGATATTAAAGAAGTAGAGATCATTTGCTGATATATGCACAGGCTGAGCTGAATTTCAGCTCAAATCTGTTCTCAGCAGGAACATGGAGTGAAGTCATTATTGTAACAGCTTGTTATCACTTGTTTAGTATAATATTACACTAGCAGACAAACCACAGCCTCGCTCTCATAGAGACTTTACAGTTTGTGATTGCCCTGCTCAACATTTCTTTGTTTTACCCACAGTGGAACCATGACTTGTGATCACTTTTTTGGGGGGCAGTTGGGTAATTTTGTTGCATCACTTCAAATGATGCAACACTGTGTGATGTGGCTGCTTTGTGCTGCACTTTAATCTATCTGTACATTTAATTTCATGTCTTCAGATCCAAGCTCAGCAACAGAAAATGTGTGTATTGTTGGATTCTGGGTTACAGCTGAAACAAAACTACTGGCCCATTTTGCATCCTGAATGCAATTTTTTTTTTTTTAAATTAGTTGGTTCTTTTCTGTTATTTGTTTGTGTGACTGTGAGTCTTGGAGCTGCTGTGGTGGTGAATTGTTTGTCTCAACGATAAAAGCTTTTATTTATTCTATTTAACGGCGGGTTCACATAGGGAATGGAAGGGAATGTTAATCATCCCGCGAGCCGAAGCCTGGCTCTTCCGGCATAAACTGCGAGCTCCCAGCAATATTCCTACTGACACTATAGAATACATTTTTTTTTTAATCCAAAATGATTCTGTAAAAAACATAGAATAAAACAATATAAGAAATAATTAAAATACTAGAGTTCACTAAACAAAGGGGTTGTTTATGTATATCATATAAAGTATATTTATATGTATGAAGTACTGACTCCTATTCTGTTCCTGGGGCAGCACATTGGTCAGAGGTGAGCTACTTGAAGGCCAGACGCAATATGTGTGCTGGATCATGGAGAATTGTACTGGCCATCTGAAGGGCTCTTTGCTTCTGTTTGGTAACCAGAGACCTTAGAGGGAGACCCGTGATCTTGGAACATATACCTACAACATTGTGTAAACTCTAATTATTGGATAGTTAGTAATTGGTACCAACATATCGTGAAAGAGTAATAACACTCTCTATGAAGCAGTTGTAGAATGCTAAACACGACTCACCCTAACTAAGTTCATATTCCCCAGGAAGTCATTGCTGGTGCTTTGTAACTATTTCATCTGTGTTATTGTCAAACTGTACCGAAGTACTTATACTGTTCCACCACTATACTAATGGCTGCTTGTGGAATACTGTAAATCCTATTTTGTACTGTTCCTTAGAGAAAATAAAAATATCTTCTTACTCCTATTCACATTCAGCAGCAGACCCCACCTGTCACACCCGTCTACAACTAAACACCTTGTTTGTCCATGTCCTCTGGAACAACACACACAAGTGTTTTCTAATCTGATGCCCCAGCAGGACAACATCATTTGTCTGCCTTCTAAACTGTTACAAATCATAGTAGAAAATAAATCATTTTTATGATATGACAATGCTATGGTTAAAGTTTGGTTATGTTTAGGCGTTCTGGATCTACCCCGGGGTCTCTCACCAGTTGGACGTGCCTGGAAAACCTCCAAAAGAAGGCGCCCAGTAGGCATTCTGATCAGATGGCCAAACTGACTGTTTTCGACACGAAGGAGCAGCAGCTCTACTCCGCGCTCCGTCCGGATGTCTGAGCTCCTCACCCTATCTCTTAGGCTGAACCCAGCCACCTTACAGAGGAAATTCATTTAGGGCGCTTGTATCCACGGTCTTGTTCTCTCGGTCACTATCCAAAGCTCATTTGCCTTTCCGGCACAGCTCCTTGTTCACCACAACAATTCGATACAACACCTGCATCATTGCTGACACCACACCAATCCGACTGTCCATCTCAATCTCCATTTTACCCTCACTTGTGAATAAGACCCTGAGATCATTTAACTTCTTTGCTTGGGGTAGTAACCAACCCTATCCACCATTTTCTGGCAGAGAACCATAGCCACAGACTTGGAGAAACTGATTCTCATCCTGACCACTTCACATTCAGCTGCAAACCGCCCTGCTGAAGGTCACGGTCAGATGAAGCCAACAGAACCACATCATCTGCAAAAAGCAGAGATGCAATACTGAGGTCTCCAAACCAGACACTCTGCTCTACCCCGCGCCTTGAGATACTGTCCTTGAATATCACAAACAGAATTGGTGACAAGGGACAACCCTGGCGGAGTCCAACAGTCACCAAAAATGTGTCAGTGGACGTTGGTGATGTGGAGTGGTTGGTTGGCAACACTGGGCTGTGACTGGGCAGGAGATGGCAGAGGGAAGTCACGGATCAGGAAGCGAGTTAGGCAAGATGGAATTAGGTGGCGGGAGTTATGGAAAATGGGATATTGCTCGGAAAAAGAAATGTAAAAAGAATCTAAATAATAAATCGGATGATAGTGACAATGTTGACAGAGTAGCTGTAACAGAGATGAGGAGAGATTACAAGGTAATCGTTAAACTTGCGCAAGACAGGGCTTCTTTTGGTGAATGGAATCCAATACAGCTTACTAGATCAATATGTAAGGAAATCGGAGAGATAAAGAGTGCTAGAGTGTTGAGAAATGGATCACTGCTGATTATAGTATGTGGACAACAAGGGAGAGCAATCAGATGGACAAAATAAATGGCAGGAAAGTGCAATGTTCCCTAGCTGGTGACAAAAAACTAGTCAGGGGAGTCGTCACAGGGATCCCAGTAAATGTACCGACTGACGATGTTGAAGCAAACGTAACTAATGCCAAAGTAAGTGAGGTCAAACGTATGAAAGCAAACAGAAATGGGATTAAATGTGACAGTCTCTCAATTCTGATCACTTCTGTGGAGGAAAAACTCCTGGAAAAGATCTACATTGGATATACGTGTTATGATGTCAGGCTGTATATTCCCCCATCTCTCAGATGTTTCAAATGTCAGAGATTTGGACATGTAGCGGCTGTGTGTAAAGGAAACCAAAGGTGTGGAAGGTGTGTTGGAGACCATGAGTATGGCAAATGTGCAAAAGGAGCAAAGCTGAAATGCTACAATTGCTGAACATAGCTCAGCATACGGTGGATGTGAGGTCAGTAAAAGAGCGGCAGAGGTGCAGCGAGTCAAGGTTTCTCAGGGAATCAGCTATTCAGAGGCAGCAAAGAAGGTTTCAGGAGGCATAAAGGTGACAAGGCAAAATAACACTGTGAACAAAGATGTTGGAAAATGTGAAGGATGTGATAAGTTGAAGGGGGAAACTCTGCTAGTGAGAAAGAATGTTTTTTTGCTCTTTATGGTGGAGATAATCAACTGTTCGGCAAAGTTGAAAAGCCGCAATGAAAGGATCAAAATAATTGTCAGATCAGCTGTGAAGTACCTTGAAGTGAATGGGTTACTATGGGAAACAGTTAGAGACATTCTTAATAAAGATACACAATCCTCTCAAACATGGGCTGGATCCTCTTAATGGTGTTAATTCTACTTCAGTGGAATGCAAGAAGCGTAATTTCAAACGGCCAAGAGTTTAAGAAGTATATTGATAATTTACGAGAGAAACCTAATGTAATCTGTATACAAGAGACATAGTTGAAACCACAGTTGGATTTTGTTGTAAAGGGATATTCTGTTGTTAGAAGAGATAGGAAATCTGGCAAAGTTGGAGGAGTTACAAGATAATGCATAAACACTGATCATGAATCAATTGGCCAAACAAACACTCAGAATTAAGAATACCGATTCCCCTAGACTTTAATTGATCAGGCAGAACACTGAAAACCAGTTCCCATCCACATAATAATATAAAATAAAATGCCTCCTTAATAATAATAATGAACAAATGCGTCTTCAATAAAAACAATTAAGGAAACTGAAATATTGTTTTTATTTTTCCTTTTACCCTCCTTTAAAGTTTCCCCCCAAAAAATACACTAAAAGAAATGGGTATAAAGGTTTTCATTGAAAATCAACAAATGAATAGAATAACAAAATACAGCCTGCAGGCGTTAGACTCTCATGAGGCAAGCCAGATTCGTGCACAAATAGCACCTAAACGTCCTAGTGCAGGTAACCTAATTGATGGAAAGTTTATTTTTTTACCCCAACTAGGATAGTCAACACTCTCAATAAGCAAAACACAAAGAGCACAGAATCTCAAAAGGGCCTAAAACAGACCAGAGTTTCTGGTTTGGCTGATAACACATGTTGCATTTAGTGAAGGAGAGAGCAGAATGACACTGGGTGTGCAGTTTCCCTCCTCTTTTAAGCCCTACAGAAAGGGCGTCGTCACACCCTGATTGGCCAAGAGGGGAATACACCAAGCTGCTCTCAATTATCATTTAAGAGCCAGTCCCCACACCCTGCGCAACAGGTGAACTGAATAACCCTCATATCACTCAGCAATTCAACCAAAAAAACACCAGGGAAAAGGTAAACAACAGCAAGCACCAGAGAATGGGCGGCTGCCACAAGGTCTTAACCACACATTATATAGAATAGGCAAGCACCCAACTGGAAAATGCACACACTGTAACCAACCAAAAACTGTTGAACATGTACTGATACACTGCAGGAATTACATTATCCAGAGGAATCACCTTTTACAGTCACTAAGGAAGGCAAAACATCAGGACTTTTCATTGTCAGGTCTCTTGGGGAATACAGCAGCTAACATATACTATGAAATTATTCAGTTTTTAAGAGAAACCGATTTAGTTAAACGAATCTAGAGTTTTCCTCATTATTTTTTTTTGTTTCTGCACAATCTCTTGTTCCACACTCCAGTCAAGTTGGTGACGGTAATGCATCTCTAAGCTGGTTTGCCATCCGCCAATAAACACCAAAGAAGAAGAAGAAGCAGCAGAAGCAGCAGCAGCAGTAGAAGAAGAAGAAGAAGAAGAAGAAGTGACCCTCCTTCCATAGGGGTGGAAGGAAATGAGGGAGCCCAAGGGAAGAGATGGTCATTACCCGTCTGAAAATAGGACATACAGGATTAAACCAAACAATCCATAGAATAGTTAAGCACCCATCTGGACTATGCCCACACTGTAATAAACCGGAAACTGTCAAGCATGTTCTTATAGAGTGCAACAAATATGACAAAGAAAGAAGGGAATTGCTATCAGGAATAGATGTTGGAAATATTACATTGGGGAATCTGCTAGGAAAGACATCTAAGAAAGTCCACAATCTTCTAATTAATTACTTAAGGGTAACAGGAATAATGTAGAGAATTTAATTATTATTAGTATTATTATTATTGTTAGTATTATTAATAATTATTATTTTATATTTTATTATTATTATTATTATTATTATTATTATTATTATTATTATTATTGTTGTTGTTATTATTATTATTTATTTATTTTATTTGTTTTTCCGGGCCAATCCACTGCTCCCCCTCCAGTAGTCCAGTAGGTGGCGGTAATGCACCTATAAGCTGGTTTGCCAACCGCCAATAAACACCACAGAAGATGCAGCAGCAGCAGAAGAAGAAGCAGCAGCAGCAGCGAGCCAGCCTCTTCTCAACAGGCCTTCTTGTGTTAGCAGAAGAGACACTGGGAGAGCAGCAGGTTTGTGTGTCTCACTCTGTTGTTCTTGGTCTGTCTGGGTTGTGAGTGGTTACTGACGGTTAGTCTGGGTAGTCTAATGTAGCGGCTTTCTCCCGGCTCCTCGCTGCTAGCCTGTGTTAGCTTGTGTTAGCTTGTCTGTGTTGTGCTAGGCCGCTGCTGGTGGTTGTAGTTTGTTGCTTCATGTCGGGTTCAGCTTGTGAGCGTTGTGTTATCTTAAACTGTTGTTGACATGACGGACAGAGGTGAACGTGGTGTCTCGTGCTGAAGAGTAACGTGACGTTACGTTAGTGCAGTGAAACGGGGCTGAAGCTCTGTTAACGTTACCAGATGAGACACACAGAAGTCACATCTCCATTTACTGAATCAAAGGTTGTGTGTTGTATTGATCTTAGTTTATTTCTGTCGTGTTGAATACTGGGGACAAAGGTTCAGACTAGGGCCTAACGTTACTGTAGTCACTGAGATGTCCTGGTCTACACATCATGTTATACAGGCTGAAGAACACATCTTTGTTTGGATACATCACACCATCATCATTTTAACCCCTTACCCTGCCACCCTCTTCTTTGATAGGGTGGGGGACAGGAGGTACAGGGGGTCTTTAGGGGGAGATAGCAGGTCAACAGTAGATGTCACTTAGAAGTGGTGTACATCATCTGAAAGCTGGGAACCTGAAGATTAATCTGAGATGCAGCTCAGCACTGTGTGTCAAGTTGCTCTGGTCATTAATAAGAAATAAAAAGTAACTATTGAATGACTCCATTAGTTAAAATAAATAGTGAAAGTGTTTAAGGGTTTAGAACATTATTATCACAGTATATGATGGTCATCCCCATGATCTATTATGTCTCATAAGTTGTTGCAGCAATTTCTTGGTTGATACCATTTGTTACACAGATTTGGTGCTACATTTTTTTGCTACTGTAGAATTGATAAAAATGGTCAATAATCCCTCCACAATACCATATTCAGACACCAAGACCTGGAGAAACACCAACTTACACAGCCTCATGAAACTTTACAGCCACAAACTAGAGACGGAGAGCATTCAGAGGATGGATGGCTTTCCTAGCTAGACTGACAATAAGGGGGTTTCTGAGCAGTTTACACAACGGAAGTGCTCACCATCTATTTATCTCCAAATGTTTTTGATTCCAAATCACAGCATTGCTTTTTCTATGGTGTTCCTCAAGGTCTTGGTGTCTTAATGTGGTATTTTAGAGGGATAATTGATCATTTTTATCAATTCTCCAAATGTAAAAAATGGTTAAATTCTGCACTAAATATACATAATAGAGAATGGTCATCATATACTTCTATCATAATGATCTAAATCCTTATACACTTTCAACATTTATTTTAATTAATTTATCAACTAATTAATTCATTTGTGTTTTTTTGGGTCTATTAGGGGTCTAAGAGGGTTAAAGTTATTAAAATCAATCCAATGTATATGTTTGACAATTGAATAGCTCTGCGTTGCAGTAAGAAAAAATGACTGCATCCGAGCTGTTCCTTTATGTTTTTGTTTTATTATTTTTTTTAAACTAAAGTATAAAATAACAAACCCTCTGTAATCGTTTTTGCCTCGTCACTGTCTTGAGGGAATTTCTTGAGTGTCCCTTAAAAGTGTCCTCCAGTGTTGCAGTCTTTGCCTGAGTTACCCGAGTGAACTGTATTCCATTGAGGGCTTATTTTCTTCGTCGGTATATCCTTCGCATTGGATTACATTAATACATCACTCTTATTGGCTTTTTTTTTTATTTTGACTTGGCTGCATTGTTAACATCAAAATCAAAACAAACACGCAAATTATAAATAACAAACCAATAAAATTACTTTTTTAAATAAAAAAAAATGTTTTGAATAAATTATATACTTATAAACAAATCACTTCTAATGTTTTATTTATGTTAAAGGTCACTGTGAATTATTTTAATTAATAATAATTTAGAAAAACACAGATTCGGGACGGTCCACATTCATTTCGGGACGGTTCCAGGAGGATGGTGAAAAACATTAGTTGAGAGCCCTGCCTACTAGCCACAGTATTGCTGCTGTTTTATTGTGTTAGTGGATGTTGCTGCTCTGACCAATCTCTTTATTTGATGATTTCAGAGGTGAAACGGGTGCTGACGCGAAGAAAAGCATTTGGAGGACATTAACTTTCACCAATAAGCCGGTGAAATGAGTTCTTCAGAAGAGGTGAGATCAAATAGAAATTAACATTTTGCAGTATTTAGTCACAGATCACAGACACCACAGACTAAAACACACCTTGTTGGTTGTTCACACATTTGTTTACTTGTGCACATTCCTGCAATGCTGCTGGACCAACACGAGTGTCATTTCACCATTTTCATTCTCACCACCTTTAGTTGTTTCCATGTTATATTTATACTATGCCATTCTTTCAGTGTTGAGCAACTGTCAACAAAACTAAACATTTCCAACTGTTTCAGTGGTGTAGGACTCTTCACAAGCAAACGAATTGGGGTGGCCAAAACCCAATATTCTTTGATTTTTGTGTTACTGGAAAAAATTTAATAAATAATTCCTGACAATGACTGATATATTTGACTTTAGACATCTCTGACTACATACATGCTGAAAATCAAACATTCTTACTGTATTCATTTAGATATTTTTCAAAGTAAAAGTCCCTAGAAGTGTATGATTCAACTTTTTCCTATGGTCTAGTGTTAAAAAAAGTTAACAAAAATCGCAATATCAAATTGCAACATCAAGTCACAATACATGTAGAATTGCAATACATATTGAATCGGCACCCAAGTATCGTCATGGTATCGAATCGGGAGGTAGGTGAATCGTCCCAGCTCTAACATTGACACATCATGTTTTTTATAAACTTTCTTTTAAGACACATACAGCTTATGTTCCATAAGCCTAGGGTAGATCAAACCAGTTGCCAAGGTAAAATACTGAGTCCTTGACATGTAACACAGGCCGAGTTGGCCAGCTAGCATAGGAAAAAATAAAAACAATGTAAAAGGAATAGCTGAGCGTGAGCGCTCGGTTTTCAAGCTCATAAAGCGCTGTGAACAACTACTGGAATGTTCCATGAAGATGTGCTGAAAAGTTTCAAAAGTGTACCTATGTTCTTTTGGAAACTCAATGTTCAAGGCATAGAGCAGGCCAAAAAGGTAGGCAAATGCAGTGGGGAGGTCTGGTAGATCTGTGAGGACAATGGCCTCTTCCAACACAACAGCAATACTGTTGACTATCGGAAACGGGGTAAGTGCATCATCATCTACGAGAACAGTGAAGATACCCATCTTGACACCTACGGTCTGTCCATCATCTGGATCAGGGTCCTGTTGAAGCCAGAAATAGAACGAAATTCAGATCGAGTACTCGTGAACAGAAAACATGATAATAAATTAAACTGTGAAGAAAACATTGGTTTGATTACTCAGCAATCACATAATAAATATTGGGAAGAACGCAAGTGTCCTCCCTTTCAGCTAGCCCACTAATAGTTTGGTAGCGGGTCTAGTGTTTATCTTGACATTCTGGCTACATTTTAAAGCAAATTTCTCATCCAAGATTATAGGCATAGAAGACAATTAGCAGCATGTGCATGACATTTAATGTGCACTAATGAAAAGCACGATACTGTACTCACCAGAAAAGGTTCTCTGAACTGTCACGAACAAGTACGGGCAGACCTTCCAGACACGTTCTCCTTCGATGCATCGCCATGTTGGATATCTGGAAATCAGAGAAAAAGAAAGCAATAGGACTTTTGGTTAAAAGCAGTGATTAAAGGCCAATTTCAGCATGTTTGAAGTTAGGATCCATTTGTGACTTCTTTACCTTCTTGGCTAATACAACAACTTTGCCGAATGTGAGAAGTAAGAAACTTGCCACTTAAAAACCACGTTCTGTTTGAACTATATAGGGCAGGGGTATGGTATAAAAAAATATTCAACATTACTTTGTAATGATTTCTCAAGGTCATGGTGACCTTGCCCACCAAAACCAGGGTAAAATGCATTTCACTGTACACTGTACTTTTAAGTGCATATGACAAATAAAATTGAAACTTGTATGTTTTCTTGAGTTATGGCCAAAAATGTGCTTTGTGAGGTCACAGTAACGTTGACCTTTGACCTCCAAAATCAAATCCGTTCGAGTCCATTTTTTGAGTCTAAGTGGACTATTGTGCCAAATCTGAAGAAATTCTTTCAAGGCATTTCTAAAATATTATGTTCACAAGAGTGACCTGGACCTTTGGCCACCAAAATATAATCAGTTCATCATCGAGTCCAAGTGGTCATTTGTGCTAAAATAAAAAAATAAAAAATCCCTCAAGGCGTTCCCGAGATATCGCGTTCACAAGAATAGGACAGACATGCATAAAGATGGATGGTCAGGCGAACGGAGAAGCTGAAAATATAATACCTCTTGCCATGGCTATTGCCAGCACTAAGGCCTAAAAATCAGGCTACTTTTGTACTATATGGGGCATTTGAGCCATGCACTACGTGGTGCTGGAAAAAAAAATTAGTGCCCTTTATGGATTATGACTTTGTCACTCCTCTGCTGCTCTCTCTTGCTCTGCCCACTTCTGTCTGCTGCTATTCCATTTACTCAGCTTCGTGTAGTAAATACGGTCAGGCAACGAAATCAAACTAGAAAATGCATTTCCTGCTGAAAATGCGGAACTGAATTGTAAAACTGGCAGAGTTGAAAGCTGAACTGCTTGAGCTGAAATACATTGCTAGAAAAACAAGAAGCTAAACTGTAATACTGTCAAAGATGGAAGTTGAAATTAATTAACTCGTTAGACAGAAAGTAGTTTTTGGGTGGAATGAACCTTTAAAACTGTAAGTCATTAGACAGAAAGTAGTATTTGGGTGGAATGAAAAGCACTACAAATACCAAAGCACTCTTCATGTCATCTTTAAATGATCCAAATAAGGTATTTATCTGAAAATTTACAATATATTGTTCATTTGAAGTTCCATAGTACATATTATGGCTAGCAGTATTTTATCAAGTCCTCCACTCTGACCTTTACCTCTCTGTTTATTTCAGTTGAAACAGACAGACAAGGACAGCAGCAGACCTCATCAGTGTCAGAAGTGTGGGAAATCTTTCAGTCGGATTTGCAGTCTAAGAAGACATGAACTCACTCATACTGCAGAGAAATTGTACCACTGTGAACAATGTGGTAGCAGTTTTAGCCAACAAACTACATACAAGCTACACCTGCACACCCACGCTGAAGAAACACCCTACTGCTGTGACCAGTGTGGGAGGCATTTCAGCAACAAGAGTTCATACAAAAAACACCTGCGTGACCACGTTGGACCATACCAGTGTGATCAATGTGAAAAGACTTTCAGTTACTTAAGTATTTACAAGATACACATGCGTGTCCACACTAAAGAAAAGCCGTACTGCTGTGATCAGTGTCCGAAAAGTTTTAGTTTTTTAAGTTCATACAAGCGACACCAGCTTAGCCATAGTGGAGAGAAACCGTACCAGTGTGACTTTTGTGAAAAGAGTTTCACTCAGTCAGGGCATTTCAGTCTTCATCTCCGGAACCATACTGGAGAGAAACCATATGAGTGTGGCCAATGTGAAAAGAGTTTCAGTGACTTAAGTAGTTACAAGATACACCTGCGTGTCCACTCAGGAGAGAAACCATACTGCTGTAGCCAGTGTGGGAGGAGTTTCTCTCAGTTAGGTAATTACAAATCTCATCTGCGCATCCACACCGGAGAAAAACCCTTCCGCTGTGAACTATGTGATAAAAGCTTCTCTATTTCAAAAACGTACAAACAACACGTGCGTACCCACACTGGAGAAAAACCGTACCAGTGTAAAGAATGTGGGAAAGGTTTTGGTCGACTAAGTAACTACATGCGTCACCTTCGTATCCACACTGGAGAGCAACCGTACAGCTGTGACCAATGCGGGAAATCTTTCAATAGTTCGTATAGTTACAGCCGACATTTGCGTGTCCACACTGGAGAGAAACCATACTGGTGTTCACACTGTAAGAGACTGTTCACTCGATCACAGTCCTTGAAGAAACACCGCTGTGTTGCAATAGATGAAGACAGTTTGATTGTGTGTAACAAAGAAGGAGAACTGAGCTGCTCATCAACAGAACCAACAAATGACAACCAACGACAACTAACAACATAAACTACAGTGTGTGTGTGTGTTCATGGTAATGAAGAAACATGTCACCCAGTGCAACAGTGGCTTTTTTAGGTGTTTGTAATAGTTTTTGGACAACAGTGGAGCTCTATGGCACAGAGAAAAATATATCAGGATGTGGATAAACATACAATAATTGTTAGTGGGATACGTTCATTGTTGGTTTTGGTCCTTTCATGGGATTTTTTGACATAGAGTAAAAATATAGAATATATCACCAGACTTATCCGTTAACCTCTTCTTTACTCTGACTGGTATTAACGGACCTGAAAAACAAATAAATAAACTTTATTTGTAAAAAGAAATGCAGCCCAAAGAGCTTTCAAATGAAACAGTGTGAGCTTTTTAAGAAATTTCCAAATTGATGACTTTATCAACGACATGGTGAATGACACTGTTACAAAGTGAGTTGAGTCATTTTATCTTGTTTGTTCTTTGTAAAAATCTGTTTTTTACCATTAATCATGTTAAAGTTTGCTAGCTAGCTAGCTCGCTATTGTCAATCTGACGGCTCATGTTAACATTTGTTAGCAAAATGAGAAATTAATATTAACTAAACTAAACGTGCGGTGGAGAGTTACTCGGAAAGCGGCTGCTAACTCTCCCAGTCGGGTGAACTGTGGACTCAGTTGTCTGTTGTAATCATACACTGCAGCTGGTGCACCGTTGCATGAAACGCACTAATCTTGTCGGTTAACGGTTAATAATCGGTTAACAAGGGTCGGTTATCGGTTAAAACAAACTTTCAGAATTAGCATATCTAATCTGCTGTCAACAGCTGCCATCCCAATTTATCAGTGTTCAGAAGTTTGCTTTAGTTGCTCACAGCATTGGAAAAAAAAAACGAATTATGTGTCAGACCTCACTGTGGGCTGAGGATAGTTTTCCTTGTAAGAACTGTTGACAGCAAGACCTGTGGATGATCCTGCAGTGTCTCTGTCCAACCCTCTGCATGTGTGATCTGTTAACCCTGTATGCTTTTTGATAGTAATCTGTATGAATGTAATGGTTTTAATAAGGATTGCAATTCAATTCACAACTGACATTTGAAACAAAGTGTGGAGGGTGGTTAGAGATTCACAGCTGGATTGATGTCCATCAGAGACTTGTGTCATTTCCAGTTTGTAAGTGGTCAATAACCTGAAAATCACATATGCTAACAATTAAAACAGAACACTATTAATGATTGTAATGTATATTGTGTATATTATATTATGAATATGTAGTATTGGTCTGTGATACCATGGAGGATCAAGTCACTAATAAATGGAATATATGAATACATGCTGAAATATATTAATTAATGAAGTCTGAAATAAAGGGTTGAAGTGAATGTGTAAATGACTGAATACATAAATAATACATCAACGGCATTTTAGATCAGTCTGATAGGACTGTGACAGAGGTTACTGACAGTAAAATGATAAAACATACACTTTGATCAAACATGGTCTGACTGCACCAAGATTTGTTTTTCATTGAAAAGCATGTTAGCTTGTGAGTTCAAGGCTTACCAACAATTAAGTACTTTATGGTTCATTCCACTATCAGAATTGTTATAGTTACTGGAGAAGCTCCGATAATGAAGATCTATTTCGACCTCACTCTGACCGTCACCACGGTCTTCACCTTGAATGAAGCAGTCCTTCTTCCTATCTGCGAGACCATAATATCAACAAAGTCATGTGTCTGACTTAAGAGGCTGACCCGTAGGCTATAAAACATCCGGAAACCATGCCTCTTCCTCTTTGCCTTTCTCGCCTCATCTGAGACCGGTAGGTATGCCGGGAAGCCAATAATCCGTCACTTTATTGTGCTGGCGCCTTGTGTCCCTGAGGATTGGTGTGGTTTTCCTGGGATTTCTGTATTTTGTCGTTTTTGTCGGCGGGGTGCTTTAGATTTATCACCGTTGCCATTGTGTTACCTGTAATTTAACTTTTTGTTTGTTGCAGGTAAGATGAGTGATATCACCTGCTGTTGATTAGTCCCATAGCCTGTTGGCGTTTGGGTGAGTAGCCTGTGGCAGTATTATTTTCCTCTTGGAATGTTATAGAGAGCAGTTACATAATTACTTCGTTCAGCTGTTTTGCAAGTTAAGTTTTCTTTTTTTCCACCTCATACCTGCGCGTACAGGAGTGGTGATGTAGATAAACTGAAATAAAGAGCAGGCGTCCTCACCACAGTAACCCAGGGTTGAAAGTCGGACCTGTGGCACTTTGTATTTAGTCAAGGATTTTCCTTGTTTTCCCCTTGTGTTTTAAAGGGCGTTTTCATTTTTGTGGGCATAAATTGCTGTTTTCCCTTAAACCTGTGTGCGCTGTAGGTGGGATTGGTTATTTGTTCACCGTTGCACGTCCGCGTACAGGAAAGGGGTGATTTTAGTTTGCATAAGCAGTATTTTGTTTATATCTTGGAGCCAGTGAGTGCATATATCCCCATTGACCACTGTTCGCAGCAGGAGGGGTTAATTTGAGTTACCTTTAGTGCAGTTGAGTTTCCACTGATGGCTGTCTGGTAATATCACGGCTCCCCAGATGTGTCGTTTCTATGGGGCAGCCATGGACGTGCGCGACGGTCACCGTGAGTGTCCCTCTTGTTTGGGTAAAGCTCATTTACTGGATGACGTGGATTGTCCAGTTTAATTTGGGCTGCAGGAGGCTAGCCAAGGCACAGTACCCCTCTGAGTCCCCAGATATAGTGACCGCTAATCCACACTGTCCTCGTAAGGAGTGCGATAAGACAGAGCGCTTGGTTTGTAGGACCTATAATGCAGCCGCCCATGCGGCGCGGCAGGAAATGCACTCGCCATCTTGCTAGCATCTCTCAGGAGGACCACTAGTGCGGATGATCAGGACACCAGAAACCTAATAGATGCGGCCCTGTCCACACACTCTCAGCTTAGTCGTGACATCGGTTCCGCTATGTCGTTAGCCATGATGGCCCGCAGGCAGATCTGGCTAGCTCAGACAACACTCCCCGAGAACATCAGGAAGGACCTTACCAACTCTACCTCTACCTTACCTCTTTAAAGAGACTGTTTGTAACTTCTTACACGTGTAAATCATTGTGGGTCGGTGTCCCATGCGTGCTCGCGTGTGGCTACACTGCTCAGACTCAGACTCCATCACAAACTACACGGAAGCACCAAAACCGCCAAGTTATATCTAGTGAAGCCCGTCTGTTAAACAGTGTTGGCCGCGGTCGGAGGACGCGGGGCAGACCGTAGCTTTGGTCTCCAGGGCCGGAGTCTCTGCTGTACTCTGCTCCTCTGCTACTCTGCCCTCCTGCTTGCCTTCACTCACACCGCGCTCGTTCTCGCTCGGTCTTTCACTCCAGCTTTACACATGCATGCGCGCACACTACACACTGCAGAAGAGTTAGTTTAGCTCTGAGAATATCTAGTGAATGTACAGTGGACGTTTGTGCAGAAATAAATGCTGCAGCTCCTGCAGATCAACAGAGGTTTCCCGTGTCTTGTGAAGTGACGGGGCTCCGCAGCGTGAAATGTTATCATATCCAACCAAAACTCCGGTGTCTCCCCAGTCCTGTTCCCTCCAACCGTGGTCGGGAGGCTGAGGCAGGAAAAGCCAACACTAGGATCAGCAGTGATTCATGGAGAGACCTTCGTCTGGTCAGCTAACATTACTGCCAAGCAGCTGAAATATAGAGTGATATTGTGGTTTTAGCTGACGTGTGTCGCCTCAATGTGTTGAGCGATGCTCGTTCATGTTACTACTGATCTGTCTGTTAAAGTTGGCTTTAACCAGCATGTCTCTGAGGTTTTTATTCTTTCTAAAATCTGAAATGACCCAAAATTGATTTAATTTGTTGTTAGTCATTGTTTGTTGGAAATTATTCTTAAACTGACTCTGCAAATGCAGTAAAGGGACCAGATCAGCTGGGTCTGTACCATTATTCCCCACAAGGGGTCGCTGCCCGACAGCCTCAAAAGGAGAAGGGACCACAGAGCCAGCGGCGAGAGATGCCAGCGTACTTCGTTTGATGGATCTGAGGAATCGCTGGGAATATCCCCTCTGTTTCAAACTGTGGAATAGAGTGGAAATGGAACTATGTATGTCTGCTTCACGTGATGAGAGTCTATGGAAGCAAATGATTTGCGACTTGACTATGCCTTTAAACGTATGCTTCGGATGGTAACTAGTCTTGTGAAGCAGCGCATGGGTAGGGTTAGGGTTATGTTTGGGTTAAAAAAAATAATATATTTTTCTTTTTCTTTTTCTTTCTTCTTGTATGGCTGTAATGTATTTTTGATTGTATCATTTTTTAACTATGTTCCTGATTAATGTTTGGGTTTCTAACTAATGAATGTGGGAGTAATATGTAATATGTCGTGTTGTTTAATTGTCTGTTTGCTTCCAAAATGTAATTATTTCTCTCCTGTAGGACTATCTGTCCGCCTTTATAAGCTGGTTTGATGATTATGTTCTTATTGTTGCGTAATGATTTAAGAATAGTATTTTGTTCTGGAGTAATGTTGTGTTTTCTGTGAGGGAATGGGCGCCAGTGGGAAAGTGCTTGTAAATTGTGATTAATCAATTGTGTTATTTCTGGGGAAATGTTGTTGGAGTGTGGTTCCCAAATGGACGGTCCAGTGAAGGGTACAGGCTCTCTCTGCTCCCTATCGCGGAAACAGACCCGGAGTTTAAAGGGGACATATTATGCATATGTTCAGGTTCATACTTGTATTTTGTGTTACTACTAGAACATGTTTACATGCTGTAATGTAAAAAAAACAAAAAACTTTATTTTCCTCATACTGTCTGCCTAAATATGCCTGTATTTATCGAAAACGCTCTGTTTTAGGGCATTTCAATGGAATTGCAACAGAATTACGTTGCTAGGCAACAGTTTGGGTCCATGTTTACTTCCTGTCAGCTGATGTCATTCACATACACTGCAACCAGGAAATAAACTGGGACACATTTAGAATGTTTGCGTTTAAAACCGTGTAATGATCTAAATATTGTATATTTGTGACATCACAAATGGACAGAAATCTTGACGGCTTGTTTCAAACGCACAATTTCTGAATACGGGCTGTGCGTATTTCTCCGTATATTGAACGTTTCAATACTTTCACAGTATTCATATGGCATTTAAACCTGCTTTATACTATAACAGACATGACAATCTATCTTTTTACAATATGGGACCTTTAAGTCTCCTGTGGAAAGTGTGGAGGTCCCTTCTGAGTTCCGGCCGGGTGGGAGGGTTCGGAGATTCGGAATGAAAGTGAGTCCTTTTTCCAGAAGAGCTTGCTGTGTATTGGAGAGAGAAAAGATGGAGCAAAAGTTCGTTATGTTAGAGGAATGGGGAGTTGTATTGATACAGTGGTCCCCAGTGATTAGTTTAATTGTTGCTGCCAGTATTTGAAGATGACTGCTGCTGTTTCTGTTGTCTAGTGTACCGGGTCTGTATCTGAAACCTTGAAGAGGAGCGGATTTATTTCAGGTAAGTAATTGCATTTATCGATTATTGTATTATTGAGTTTAGTGAAGAGGTCCTGTTTGTTCTGTGCCAACCTGTTGGAAAAACTGATTAGAGGGATATAGATAATGGCTTGTGGGAAAATGATCTGGGTGGTTTTGAGCACTTGTTGTAGTTGTTTCCAGGTGGTAGTGGATGCTTGTTCCTGCAAACAATTCTTAAGACCTGCTGAAATGATGACCTGTTCCGTGTTGGGTTGTGGGGTGAGTTTTTTTAAGAATAGCATTGGTGTGGTGAAATGTGGCGCCGGGATAACTGTCTATCTGTAAGTCTGGGTTGGTGAAGGTTGGGATCCGGGATAAGTTTGAGTCTTCTATGAAAAGGGTCTTTTTATATACTGCTATGATCCAGTCTTCTATTTTCCTAAAACTTATATTGTGTGTGTCAGGGGTTCCGGGCGCCCAGGTGAGGTTGGAGCTCCCCGCCGAATCATTATTAAAAATAGAAGTGGACCTCTCAGATACTGTGGATATGTTAAGCATGTCGCTTTCAGCCACCATATCGATCATTGTCGTCTCTCTATTAACCTCAGTAATGATTTCTGTAATGCAGGTTCCTTCGGGCGGCAGCTCTGGCTCACTCTGCTGGTGGAGAGGTGTATTATCTGGGGGAGGAAAAGGTGACATGCTGTTACTGCAAGGTAAGGCTACATTGCTCAGAACAGCGTTGTGTGTGGTGTGAGTGATGGTAGTCGGGGCAGCGAGGAAACTTCCAGGTTATTGGTGTCCTCTAGTATGGGTATGGTTGTATCTGTAGGAGGAAGGGGATAAATCTCAACCGTGACCTCACGTCTGGGATTCCGTTGTGGAAGTGGGGGTTGAGCCTCTAGGCCAGAGTTTATGAATTTATCCATTATTGAAGCTCCAGCTCCCCTATGTGGGTTAAACAGGAATTTAAGGGCTGTAAAAGCCCAGTGTCTGTCCCTCTCATTACTTCTGATCTGTTTAACCAGCATGTCTCTAAGGTTTTTATTCTTTCTAAAAGCTGAAATGACCCTGAATTTATTTAATGTATTGTGGTTATTCATTGTTTGTTGAAAATTATTCTTAAACTGACTCTGTCATTGCAGATATGGGTGTGTAGATAGAGGGATGTTTCTGTATGTTGTGTTTGTATCGCTGTGTAGAATGATGGGTGAGAAGGAAAGGACAGCTCCCTGCCCCGGGAAGTCCGGGTTCGGATCCCAGCTCAGTCGACCATGAGGCGGTGAAGGAGGACCAGGATGTGGTCCCCAAGCAAAGAGGACCTGCTACCTGGGTAGGTGCTGTTTATTTTATGGCAGGGTGTTGCACAGGTCCTGATAAAAAAGATCCTATTAAAAACAAGAGGGGGCCTATGTTAAGGCACACCCGGGAGGGAGCACCACCGTGACATCACAAGACATCTATAAATTGCAAAATCAAATTCGTGCATGATATATTTTATATACAAGATAAAAAATAAGGACAATGTGAATTTAAGAGGACATGCATAAGTGCTAAGTTAAAAAGTGCTAGAAAATGTTGGTGTCATGCATAAAATTTGGTGGTCATGTGTTCTCCCTCGTGTGTGCACACAGAGGCACAGGCCCCCAAGGATAAAACGGACTAATAAAAGATATTTAAGAAATAACAGTATAAAATTAGAAGAAAATGTATAAAATGCAATTTGCAATAAAAGTTAATAGTTAAAAAATCTGAATATAATAATATTGATGGGAAGGGATAAGATGTAGGAAGGACTAGAATAATTTAAGAGGCGTGCAATATATACAAAATATAGAATAGTTCAAAATCTTGCATGCATAAATGTCAGCAGTAAGCCTTGAATATTCAAAATACCAGGTAAGATCATGCTTATACAAAAGTGCTTGAGAGTATCGCATGCAGAAGACATATACAGTATATATGAATACATACATACACAAACTGAATATCAAGAGGTAGTAAATAAATATAAAGATAAATATAAACATATAAAGGATTACAGGATACATAAATAATAAGAAAATATAGATTAAATAAATAGTACAAATTAAATATATATAAAATAAATTATTTAAAAAAAATGGGATAGAGAATATTACAACAGTACATAACAACATTGTAAGAGCCATTGTGAAGTGGATGGAGAATGAAAGGCACGGTAAATTGTTTATTAAGACTTTTTATTGTTGTGTTATTCTTTTCTCCCGGGGAGTCCAAGGTAGCAGCGGGGGGGAATATTGTCCTTGAGTGGTGTTAGGGTTAAGATTAGGGTTTGACGGTTAGGATTCAGGGATAGGAAGGGGAGAAGAGCAGAGACCAGGGGTTGGGGTTAGGGTTAGGGGATTGGGGTCAGGGTTAGAGGGGAGCAACGAGTAGAGACAAGGGTTTGGGGTTAGGGTTAGGAGGGGGTGGAGAGTAGAGACAAGGGGTTGGGGTTAGGGGTCGGGGGTCCGGAGTCAGAGTTAGAAGGGGGTGGAAAGTAGAGACGAGGGGTTGGGGTTAGGGTTAGGGGGTTGGGGTCGGGGGTCAGGGTTAGAGGGGGGTGGAGAGTAGAGACAAGGGGTTGGGATTAGGGGGTTGGGGTCGGGGGTCAGGGTTAGAGGGGAGCAAAGAGTAGAGACAAGGGGTTGGGATTAGGGGGTTGGGGTCGGGGGTCAGGGTTAGAGGGGAGCAAAGAGTAGAGACAAGGGGTTGGGGTTAGGGCTTGGGGTCGGGGGTCAGGGTTAGAGGGGAGCAAAGAGTAGAGACAAGGGGTTGGGGATAGGGGGTTGGGGTCGGGGGTCAGGGTTAGAGGGGAGCAAAGAGTAGAGACAAGGGTTTGGGGTTAGGGTTAGGAGGGGGTGGAGAGTAGAGACAAGGGGTTGGGGTTAGGGGTCGGGGGTCCGGAGTCAGGGTTAGAAGGGGGTGGAAAGTAGAGACGAGGGGTTGGGGTTAGGGTTAGGGGGTTGGGGTCGGGGGTCAGGGTTAGAGGGGAGCAAAGAGTAGAGACAAGGGTTTGGGGTTAGGGTTAGGAGGGGGTGGAGAGTAGAGACAAGGGGTTGGGGTTAGGGTTAGGGGGTTGGGGTAGGGGGTCAGGGTTAGAGGGGGGTGGAGAGTAGAGACAAGGGGTTGGGGTTAGGGGTCGGGGGTCAGGAGTCAGAGTTAGAAGGGGGCGGAAAGTGGAGACGAGGGGTTGGGGTTAGGGTTAGGGGGTTGGGGTAGAGGGTCAGGGTTAGAGGGGGGTGGAGAGTAGAGACAAGGGGTTGGGGTTAGGGGTCGAGGGTCAGGAGTCAGGATTAGAAGGGGGCGGAAAGTGGAGACGAGGGGTTGGGGATAGGGTTAGGGGGTTGGGGTAGGGGGTCAGGGTTAGAGGAGGGTGGAGAGTAGAGACAAGGGGTTGGGGTTGGGGTAGGGGGTCAGGGTTAGAGGGGGGTGGCCCGTCCTTGCTCATCATTGTCTTCACGTAAATAGATGGGACATCTTCCATCTCGATGGTGGACTACTGCTCCTTCATTAGCTTGGCTGCACACAGCTGTGCGATGTCCGTAAACAGGGATTGAGCCAACTCCTTAAATATTCAGAAAACGTGTGGGCAGCTGGCCATTCGTTACTAAATATGCAATTATGTTGTCACGTCTAGCTAAGTGTTAGCATGACATAGTGGGTTGGTCAATGTGGAGGCTGTCTGCAGCCTTTCGGTAAAAAGAAATATATGGCAAAAGCAAAGTCCATATTAGCTAAGCAAGCTAACTAGCGGACCGCTAGCAGTGTGGCTAGCTAGGCCAACGGAGCAACTACTTAAACACCAAATGCGAGGTAAGTGTCTCACCAGAAGCAACCAAGACGATATCTAGTTGGTCTCATATTTAGAAACGACTCCCTGATCATTTCCATTTCATAAAGTGCCAACTGACATCAGCCGGAGAACTGCTAAACTGTCACCGTTACAAGCTAACTGTTGCTAACTGGCTTTAGCTTCAAATGGAAAAGGAAAGGCTGCCTGTGATTAAGATAACTTGCTCAAATTTTGCTGTTACACAAACCAACGAGCTCATGACGGTGTTTAAACTCACCTACAGCAAGAAATGTCTTCTCCGTTTAGCGGAGTGACCCTGTAAACACACTAGAGGTTCTGTGGTGATGATGAGGCGGATGATAGTGATGATGATAGCGACATCACTCTGTGTGTGCGTGACCACAATAACCGACAGGGGGAGCAACTACTGCACACACACACACACACACACAACACACACACACACACACACACACACACACACACACACACACACACTTGGTGCAGTCCTGACAGATGCTCAGGCCTTCAGTCATTCCCCCTGGTAGCATATCACATACGCAGACAGTCATAGCAGCAGTTGGCAATGAAAACCTAACCAGCAATGCCATCCCCAGACCTTTGTGTGTGTTTGTTTTTGTGCATCTAGCGCTCTCTCTGTCCGTCGGTCTCTCTGTCTTTCTGTCTGTCTGTCTGTCTGTCTGTATGCATGCATGGAGTGGCTGCCTGCTGGTGTGAACATGAATACATGTCTGGGTGTAGTATTCTTGCAGTCTCTGGTCGCTCTGAGGAGTCCATAATGCTGCTGCTTGTTAGTCAAACTAAACCCTGGGGACACTGCTGCTGCAGCCAAGCCTTTATACAGTAGGACCAGTCTACTCCCTCTCCATCTTTTTATCACTCTCTCTATTGTTTTCCTGCTGTGTGTGTATGTTTCCCAAACCCTGTGAGATATCACTGGCTGAAGGTGAGAAAACTGCCATAGTCTACCCCTAACCACTTACATTAAAAAAATTAGGGCATCTGTAAAGGGGCGACTCGTGGGTACCCATAGAACCCATTTTCATTCACATATCTTGAGGTCAGAGGTCAAGGGACCCCTTTGAAAAGGGCCATGACAGTTTCTCCTCACCAAAATTTAGCGCAAGTTTGGAGCGTTACTTAGCCTCCTTCGCAATAGGCTAGTATAACATGGTTGGTACCAATGGATTCCTATGGTTTTCTCATATCATATGTTGCCAGTATCTTCACTCTTGTCATGGTCTGGCACTGTGCCAGAGGACATTGGACTTTTTTTCTTTTTGTTAAAAGTTAAGACTGTCTTGTGTTTATCCTTTTAGTGGGTTATTAGTTCTGTTATTTGTGATTTTGGTTTCTTGGATTTGAGTTTTCGTTTATATTCATTCATTCTAGTGTTTCCTGTTTTATTTTGAAATTCACTCCTCCTGTGTCTTGTCTGGTTTTACTTCCTGCCTTTGTTTGTTTCCCAGCTTTTTTTGTGATTGTCTGCCCCGCCCTGATTTGTTCCACCTGTGTCCAATCACCCTGATTCCCTGGTGTACTTAGTCTTTGTGTTTCGTTGTAGCTCCTGCCTTGTTTGCCTTGTCTCCAGTGTTAATCTTGCAATACTGCCTGTGTTCCTGGTGTTCCTTGTGTCTTTCGGTTAGTACTTAGTTGAGTTTTGATGTTTTTTCCTTTTTACTTTGTTTTTGTTCTTCGGTCTGTTTTCTCAGTTTTTTTTATTCCTGTTTAGTTTTTACCACCAGCTGGTGTCTCTGCGTTTGGGTCCACCCTTTAAACTAAAACCCTGACAACTCTAGCTTTAAAACTGACCCAACTACAACCTAAAAATCGCAAGTTGCGTTAATCCGTTAAAGAAATTAGTGGCGTTAAAACAAATTTACGTTAAAGAGTTACTATCGCAATTCATCAATAACAAAGCTATGAGTGAACACATAAGCAATCCAAGCTTGCGAGTCAAGACTTTAGGGAGTGCAGAGCACCCGGGCAATTGGTTATTTAAAGTGATACTATGTAGCCAAACCTTTGTTGAACAGCGGCCCCGGTGGAAGTTAACACATTACGAGATAATAATGATTAATACTAAAAATGTAGGCTAATGTAACAGTATCACAAGAAGAGAGGAATTAATACAGGTACAAATGATAACATTTAGCCACTAGATCTCACATTCTCCCTCCCCAGTTCTATTGCATTTACTTCACTTGCCATCAATCTCAGCCATTTATCCGTTTAATCCACACTAACTGATGACACAGAGACACCACGTGATACCAACGTCGTTACACTATTGGCTCACAAGCCTTGTCAGAAGTGAGAATCAAATGTCAGATATCTTCCACAGAGATAAACAAAACATTCATTTTGGTTCATTTGTTAAGAGGAATATTGTCTGTATTATCTCTTTTAAAAGTTACATAGTCTTGCTCTAAAGCAGCAATAATTCACAAGAATGACTGTGAAAGGAGTCACCCAAAACTGCACTGTTTTCGTTAACTGTCACCACTCTCATAGCTTAGTTTTCAGCCACAACAGGCAGCTGTTTTTGGTGGAAAAGCTCTAAAACCCCATCGTACACTACCTTCTCAGCACCACATGGCAGACAGACACAGTTAGTGGTGAACATAGTGGAACATTTAACAGCTAAAGAGCCAAATATTTCCCTCAGGAGTTGAAAGAGACCAAAACAGAGCAGAAAACAGCAACAGTGGACTTACATTCATCAGGTGGTCAGAAACATAATTCTGAATGAATGATAATGTGGCTCTGTACCTGCTGGATGTGTAAATAAGCAACTTAAAATCTGATTATATGTCTGATTCTTCTTCCTTGTGTCCAGCCATCTTCTATATCATGTCTTTCCAGTGGTTGGCGCAGGCGAGCGCAGCTGTATTTGGTTCGGCCAGGTCATCTTTGGTCCATTGTGGAGCTTGGCTACATCTCATGATGTGTTCCATGGTTTGGGATTTGCCACACACATGCATCGGAAGCTGTTATTTTCCATTTCTTCATGGACACCTTGCAGCGTCCTTCGCCGACCCGCAGACGGTTCAGTGTTTTCCCGACAGCCCAAGGTTGATCGTGGCCGGTAGCGAGGCATCCATCTGGGGTGATGCCTCTCTCCATCCATTGGGTTGTGTGGCTGCCAAGGCTGTTCCACTGGCTCTGCCATTCAGTAATCCTGGCATCAGTTGGGGTGGTCTCCAGTACTTCGGTGGTGTCCAGGAAACTGCTCCTGGAGCTGAGCCGTTTCTGGGCAGCAGAGTCCTCATGGAGTGAGTGCCGGTTGTCATTTGCTTGCTTTGTGCGCTCTGTTTTTTTTTTGTGACGACTGCTCTGTGGATGTCAGGGGGAACGATGCCAGAGAGGGCATAAAGGCAGTGTAGGGGGGTTGTTTTGATGCACCCAGTCACTATCTTGCAGGTCTCGTTGAGGATAGGCTCTATCTACATGCATGGCATGATCTGCTCCATGCTGGGCAGGCATATTCAGCGGGGGAGAAGCACAAGGCTAGTGCCGATGTACGCAATGTACTTGGGTGAGTCCCCCACTTTGAGTTTGTTAGTTGTCGTAGAAGGCTGTTTCTTGTGGAGACCCTTGGCTCTCGTCTTTTGGATGTGTGCCTTGTAACTGTTACAGTTACATATGTCTGATGATAAAATTATGAAAATCTAATGTTGTGTTCACAGCTTGTTCCTGCTGCCCCCAAGTCGCAAAAAACTGTTATTTCAGGCTTAAACTAAATATTATTAATATAAAATGACATGCAAATCAGCAGCTGCATGGCAAATGTTTGGCTTTAGATGTACTAGGGATTTTGATGGCTAGTCTCAGAGAAATTTTTACATTTCAACAGCTGTTAATTTGAACCCTTTAAGCAAAGCCCAGTGATGGCCTAATTAGTGGGGTGAATGTCCAATGTGTAAGAAGGGTTCATTTAGATTCTTGAATGAAGAACAGAACTCAAACATGAAATGTCGTGTGCCCTGTAAAAGATTTGCAAAACTAATTTTCTATTTTTTGTTTCCCCCCAGCAGCGCCCAGTATTGTCTCCAGTGGTTCTACCAGATCCCAGGCTCTTGATTGGAAGGGATTATCCCCATGGTAAATCATAACGTCTTAACATTTAGTCAAATGGTTTTTGTCCTCGTAATCTAATTGAGTTGAAGGAAAATGACTCTGCCTATTAGATATGCAGTGAATACCAAAAAGAAAGGCCTGCAGCTGTGCAGGAGCCACACCTCAGTGCTGTCACAGCACAACACACCAACATCACCCCTCTGGTTTTACAAGCTGGCCTCATTTGTTCAGTCACATGCTTATAACAACTGCCTTAACTGTCTGTCATGTGTACCGTCACTCACAACAGACAAATGAATATATAATGAAATGATAAGTTTGAGGTTTAGATAGTTTGACAGTGTAGACAAATAGTCACTTTACACCTGAAGCATGTTCCATATTTACAATATATCTTTGAAGACTAAGGCTGTCAATTTGCAGTTTCTCCATAGAAAAACACATATAACATAGAATTGCACATTTAAAGGGACAGTTTGTAGGATTTGGCGGCATCTAATGGTGTGGTTACAGATTGCAACTAATTGAGTACCCCTCTGCTCACTCCTCCCTTTCCAAGACTGAGGTAATGTGAGCCGCTGAGTGCAAAACCATGGTAACGCCGTTCGCCTCGCTCAGAGGCCATCTTTACCATAATGACAATGCATTAGGAGCAATGGAAGTCAGACGGCGGCTGGCGGTACCACAGTATTGCACTCTGCGGCTCACATTACCACCGTTTATCAAGCGTGAGAACAACTGTGGCCTTCAGGTAACGTAAAAACGCGGAACGCCCTCTCTAGAGCCAGAGTTTGGTTTGTCCGTTCTGGACGACTGTAGAAACATGGCGGAGCAACATGGCGGACTCCGTGAAGATGACCCGCTCCCTATGTAGATATTAAGGACTCATTCTAAGCTAACGAAAACACAACGATTTTTGGTTTCAGGTGATTATACACTAATGAAAACATAGTTATGAATATTATATTGCATTGCTGCCAATAGATCTCCAGAATTGTTACACACTGTTCCTTTAAACAATTAAAAAAAATATATAGAAAGAAAGATCTCATCTAACATGTTAAGAAAAAAAGTCTGTATAATACTTTGACTGGTTCCTCAGCTGCAGATAGTCAGGAACTGTACTGCTGTTTGTTTTGCGCATATAGAAAAAAGAAGGGCAGGAAAGGGTTAACTTTGAAAACAACAACAAAAATAAAAGCTGAATAGTCCCTTGAGGCTTCACCTGTGTCGTCTGCCAGAGAGATGTTAGTGAACATCCCATCATCCTCGTCCTCCTAGGCCCCGATTGGCCCGTGTCTCCTTTCCTTCCTCCGGCATGGTTTCCTCTTTGTTTTGAACTCACAGACTCATTCATTAGCGTCTCTCCGTTTAAACTTTGCTCTCGTCTCTTCTCTCTTGCCTTTTGGCCCCGCCTCCACACACACCTGCCCCTGGAATCATTCACATCGTCACGTTTACCTGCCCTACCTCACTGGTGGATCAGGTTACAGAGTTGTTGTCACGAGAATGGGTCGCTATGGCGACCACTGGACCAAAACATAGAGACGGACCGTCCCCCAGCAGGGCCACTATCAGGGGTCAAAGTTTAAGTCCCAGTCTGCTCACGTGAAAGGGAGCCATAAAGACGACACTGGGTCACACATTAACCTGAAAATTAAGAGTGTGTGCTGTTTAATGAGGTTCATGTAAATACAGACAGATGATGTAACGTTTAGTTTTATCTGCTGTTTTTCTTCAATTTTGCTCAAAAACCAGAACATCACAAATCTGCATCGCTGTAACACACATGACCGTATAAATCAGTTATTTGCAACGATTATTGGTGTATTTTCACCTAATTAGATAATGAATGCTTCAGTGCAGCGTTGACCTAAAATGACTGGAGAGGAAACCAGTTTCATTAGATCTGTGGGAGCAGCCTGCACTCTGGTGGTTAATGTTGAACACTGCAGATCAGTGACAAGTAACAGACCCCATCATGCTCCATCTGAGAGCAGCCTGCAGTGACGGTGCAGTTTACACACACATAGAGCAAAGAAGAAGACTTGAGGCTTTCATGGTCTAGAGCTGCTTTATATTCGAGTTAAACCACTGATATGAAACATATTTTAGCAGGTTAAACATGTATTCAGCCTGTGATAAATTTTAGAGGTATTTAGGATAGATATCTTCACTACTATGCAACAACTGTAGGCAAGAAATTTTAAAAAATCCTATAGGTGTACCATAATACAGTGGTTCCCAACCCTTTTCCTTAAAGGACTCCTTTTCTGTCATTTAGTAAACTGACAACCCCTGACTAAGTGACATAGTATTTTATGGATATTTCATATTATATTAAATGCATAACAATAACTGTACAGAACAACTTATATACTGTACAATTAACCCAAATAGTGAACGCAATAACTGCAGGAAGTTTGTGTAAAACACACAATTTGGAGGAATTTTGATCCGATTATTTCCTGTGAATTTTGCATAAGATGGCACGAGATGAGTTTTCCATTTTAGGAACTTCTAATTCAAATCTCTGTCTGTATTATGTATTTTTTTTATTATTTTTTCATTTTCTTCTCCTTGATGCATGGCCATTCTTCTATTAGCTCTTTGATTGTTTGCGTATTTTTCTACTTTTTAAGTTTATATTTTAAATAATAATACAAACTTTTAAAATAACAATTTCATGTAGATTTCTTCACAGACATGAGTGAAATGCTGAGATAAAGGCCGACTGTGTATATATATATATACTGTATCTATATACAGTATATATATATATATATATGTATATCTGGGACGCTCCTAATAGCATTTGAAAGTTTTCACCGCGCCCAAAGGAAAATAACCAATCAGAGACGAGCTGGAGCCAAGCAGTCTCTGAGCAGCTGTCAATCACTGCTCGTGAAACTCGCGAACTCAGATCAAATGGTCAAACTAGGCAGCGCTGATCAAATATGAATCAAGATTCTGTTACTGTAATGCCTATTTCTCTCCTCATATGTTTGTGGCTCAAAACCAAGCATCGCCCACCAGCCAGAGTAAACTTTCTTATCTTACAGTTAAACAGTACACTACAAGATGTTTCTGAAAACATTTGAGGCGAGAAAAAGGCATTATGCAAATGAGCCCGTCCAGCGCGTCGCGTCTGGCTCACAAAACTTGAACCAAGCTGTCAAACTAGGCGATCTAGTTCTAAAATGAAATCAGATTCAGCAGTGGCATAGATTATTTCTCGCTTACAGTGTTTTAAGAAGTAGATTTTGGTGGATTGTTAAAACAGAATAATAAAAAGTTTACGAGCAGGCCGCCATGTTGTTTCCTGTTTGAAACGGCAAGCAGAAAACCAGGGACCAATCAGGTGCATTCAACAATAGGATACGTCACCGCTTGAACGGCCAGTTGAGTGGAGCAGCGCGTCCCCTAGTTAAAGAGTACAGAAGGAAAGAGATAACACTCTGGTGATTTTGACAACAGACGCTGCCACCGTTTTAGACTGAAAACGTTCATTATATGTATAGTATTTTATTGTTCAACACAGGTCATTTAGGTAGAATATGACAATAGAATAGAACTTTTGTATGACACTTTGTAGGCGGGCGTTTTACTGGCGTCAAGATTTGCTGCTGGGCGCTGATGTTGCAATGGAACAACCAATTGACTTTCACTACTTGGCAATATACGTTCTTTGCCCTATAGTGTCCTCGCTGGACCTGGTGGACATGTACTGCTGGATTTAACATTATAGATATGACCACTGATTGACCATTAACAGTCCAGCTATAAAGCCTTGTTTATCAAAAAATTTGCTCAAAGTTACCGACTTCATTTAAACATTAAAACAAGTTTTTTTTTTCTACTTTGTTACCATTTTGTCAAAAGGCCATTTACTGAATAATAGTGATGAATGGCGATGCTAGAGAAGACAACTGCAGCTTAAAGATTTTGTGCTGATAATAGTGTGATGGACTGGAAATACTATGTAATGTAACATAATAATACAAACAAGAGAGGGACACTCTAGCAGGCAAGTCAGGTCAGGTATTTAAGTCTAGCCAGCTGAAAATAACTACTTACATACTCTGTGCAGATAGCATGAATTACAGCAGCATGTGGTTTTGTTGGCTGAAAGACAATGTGTTTGCATCTGCATTTTTCTCTGTTTGTGTGTGTGTGCGTGCGTGCGTGCGTGTGTGTGCGTGCGTGTGTGTGTGTGTGTGTGTGTGTGTGTTATGTTATGTTTGTATTATGTATGTGTGGAGTTCTGCCCATGCTCACATCTGTAGGTGCTTTGGTGTATCTATACCCTTTTCTGTTCATGATCATAATTCAGTGTCTTGTACTCGCTTTATTCTGTTGTGTGTGTGTGTGTGTGTGTGTGTGTGTTCACACAGCATGTGTGTTTGCAGAGGATTCAGCCGCCTCATAAAGCCGGGAAAGAACTGACATTTATGGGAACAATTTCACGGAGAAGGGATGGCCGTTAACACGCAACAGTTCGCTGATAATCCAAACCTTACCTTCAAACTGCAGCCTGATCGGCTCTCTGTGAGCCCCGCTGCTGATCACAGATCAGCTTTATCACTCACACAGCATAAGGAACGACACCGCCAACTAAACTTGGCCGGTGACACTAAAGCAGCGGTTCCACCCAAAACACTTGATAACGCTCAAAGGCGAGAGGAGAACAAAGGTTCAAAGCTTACAGGCTGCTGGGGGATGATGTTTCACCCTTTAGAAGTTTTGGGTGAAAGAGATAGGTTTGTATTTATTAGTGCGTGTGTGTGTATGTGTGTGTAATGGTTAGTGGCCAGCGTTAGGTTGTAACACCTGCGATACTCGGGGCCCCAGAGACAGTTTGACCCCTACGCAACCTGGAAGCAGTCCACTGAAATACACACCCCAACTTGATTAGGACAGAAAATGAAGCTACTGTGAGAGACGGAGTGTGTGTGACCTTTATTCTGGCCCCTTCCTGTGTTTGTGTGTGTGTGTGTGTGTGTGTGTGTGTGTGTGTGTGTGTGTGTGTGTGTCTCTGTATTTGTATATTGTATATAAACATGATGACATATTTTGTGGGCAGAGCGTTAAGTGGAGGCAGAATAACACGTCAGTTAACGCTGGCTAGCAAGTTTTGTTGGCTTGTTTTTTTAACTATGGCAGAGGGAGCGCTGCTGGGCTCATTTTCTGTAACCAGTATTGCATGAAAGCATGGTGGAATTAACAAGCTAGCTAAGTAGCCAGCCGTCCGACCAGCAGGCTCGTGGCCAGTGGGCACTGGCCAGCGGCAGCGCTGTAAAGACAAATTGAGGGTGTATAAATCTATGGATTACTAACCATCCTTCAGTGAAGTCAGTGAAAAAGAGTCGTACAATATCAGCGAAGTGTTTCAGAGATGAAGAGAAAATGTTGCTAATAGTTTAGCCTTCTGCCAACCTACGTTGACCAGACATCCCGGTTTGTCCGGGACTGTCCCGGTATCAAGCTGACGTGTCCCGAGTCCCAACACATACAGTATATGTAAAACACTCAAATGTCCCGCTTTTCACCACAATTGAAATAATGACATTATACTTACATATACGTTTATCATGTTCCACTCATTAATTAATTTGTACGCATGACGGACACGGAAGATCTGCTGGTTACATTTAGTGTAGTTTTGAACCTCAGATCCCTCCGTGCTTATATGCACATCAAACATGTCATTTTGATTAATTATTCTACACAGTTCTTTCTGCGCATCATCTGGCATTTCGCTCCACCTATAACTCCCTCAGGACCGTCCGTTCCATCTTTCACCCTATGTCTCCATCCTGGACAAGATGTCGTCTGAGCTCCACAATTTAATTATAATAGCCTTAGACGAAACAAGTTGAAAAATAATGTACGTAGGCCCCGACAGCAATATGTTTCCTCTGAGGGAAACTCTCTACAGGTCTCCCAAACTGTCAGTGCATCATGAGGGGGATAGTCCTGTGATTAAAGGTGGAGAAAGTAGTGAATGTGATAAGTCATGATTGTCACTCACAGCCTCTAATGCACCCCCCTATAATAATGCCTTCTTTCTGATCCCACTCCATGCTCAAATGCGCCACAGTTGCGGCAAGTTAGCCATCCTGATGAAAACGCCTACGGTGCGTGCATATTAGCGCGTGCATGAACGCGCGGTACACTTAAGTGTCCCGGTTTGGGGGTTTGAAAATATGGTCACCCTATGCTAACCACCGCCATGAGCCATTGGCTGCGGTTAGCAGAGGGTTAAACCATTAGTAACATTTTATCTCCCTCTCTGAAACGCTTCACCGATATTTTAGCCCACTACTCTGAGCTGCTTCATGTTTGCCTCCAGTCTTTCCTTAGTTTTGCCTACAGCTAACACCGTGATGTGATCATGATGTCGGGTGTAAAAGGGTCTATTGAATGCACAACTGTTTGCTGTCAAAATCTTCAACCAGTGTGCTCTTTCTCTTCTTTTCTTTGTGTCTGTGTGTACTTAAATTATTGCTAAGCAGCAACATCCAAGAACCAGAACATGATCTGTAGCAGGGTTAACTGAATCCACAACTAGAGAGCGAGGAGGGTTTATATTGGTGTTACTGTTCTCTCCCCTGTGATAGTCCACAGACCAGATGCCCACTTTGGCACCAACACTCTGCCAGTGTTATGCTAGGCATGGGGCATACACACACTCACACACACACACACACACACATATATGTGCATACACGCACACACAGGGAGGAGGAGAGGCTGTAAAAAGAGCACTCGTCCATCTGTCCATCTCCCGGCTAAACTGGTACTGAGCACATCAGCATGTTTGTGTCTCCCTACAGTGTTCTCAGCGTTGTGTGTGTGAGCGTGTCTATGAACGAGTCCAACAGTGAATCTCTGCAGATTGGGAAGCTAAATTCAGCCCTGTGGAAAAATAAAAAACAGTTTCCTCGAGTTTTCTAAAATTCAGAGATCATGAATTAAAATTTACAAAATTACACAATTTTTAGATGCAATAAAACCTGCAGTTTAACCTCATAAACTGATAGTTTGAAGCTCCAATCATACACAAACTCACATGCTTGTTGTTTGAAAATAACCATAATTTGGGATATTTTCAATTGTTTTTATTTGAATTTTTTATTTTTGTTTCTGTTTGTTTTTACAAAAATATGTAAAATTTACTGCATTAAAGGTGCTCTATACCAGTGTTTCCTAACATGTGGTCCAGACCCACCTTAGGGGGGCGCCAAAGATCACAGGGGGTTTGCCAGGATTTGTCTGCTCTGAGGTTGTCAAACTTAGGTTTTCTCATGTATGACTAAAATCATAATAACATACTTACTGGATAATTTATACAAGAGTCTGTATACAAAAAACTACTTAAAAAGATACAGTATATTTTGTTGTAACTTACTAGCAAAATCTAATGAAATATCCTGTTCCAATCCATATTTGTTGGCGTTTAGCCTTTCAAAAACAACATTTCCACAGCGTTCAAAAACCTATTTGCTCTTCCACTTGACACACACAAAGGGAGGCAGCACCTGTATTAACATGGCGGTCTAGCGGCAACCTAACAGTATCATAAATTACAATTATTTAACCACAATAACAAAAAATCTATTTAGTGTCTGAGACTATTACTGTAAATTAATTAGGTTGTTACAAAAAAAATCATATTATGTACCTGCATTTGCTTGGCAAATCTGTCAATCACTTTATTTATGTTGACAAAACTGATGAGTCATAAAGTTGATTTAATTTAAAAAAAGATTAAATCCACTGAATCACTTTATTCAAATTGAGGATTTTGTTCAAGGATTTGTAATTTTTTTAGGGTGATGATGTCCAAAAATATGAGGGGAGTGGGCTCAGCTTTTCTTAGATACAAGTAGGGGGGGCTTCAATGAAAATAGTTTGGGAACCACTGATCTAAATGGTATTCAGAGCATTAATATAGCATCCAACAACTATAAGCTATGTAAAGATATAGAGGAGTAATGTCTACCTGAGCAGAGAATGAAGTCTCTCTCCCGCTGAGTGTGTTGTAATCCAAGCTTCTCTGTGCTTTGTTGACATAGTCGGGCCGGCCACACATGCATGTGAGCGTGCCCCATTGGCTATCTCACGGCCGCCGCTCTGCACTGCTCTCGTACAGTGGTTACAGCTGATAACGCCATCCTGACCAACGGCGCCGTTGCCAAGGCGTAGCACCCACCCTCTGGTCCGCTCAACAGCCGTGGGGTTTTTTTTGATGCTGAGAGAAGAGTTTGCTTCAGCCTTGCTAACTGTAAATGAGGAGTTGTTTTAGTGCAAGTATTGTTTGGAAGGGTTAATGCCTGTAGCAGAACTCCTGATGGACTCGTCTCAGTTGTCTTTCATTTTCATCGCAAGGTGACGTTATGGACATTAACTTTATGATGATAATGCAGAGAAATTGCGAGAATTTTAGTACAAATCTCCTTTTTCCAAATGGATTACTTAAACCTACCTGATCAAGACATGGATTACTTTTTATTTGCTTTACTGAAAGGAAAATCGTATAAAGGCATGAGGTAAGCTGACAACAAGTGATGTTAATATACAGTATGATGACTGAGAATTCAAGACAGATCATTTTGGGTTACATGTGGTGAAACATCGTTAAGTGCGACCCCCCCTGGCCTTGAATAACAATATGTTGTCTGATTGTGTGGTTGGTTAGTGTTCCCAGTTGCTGGCATGTATGTGGTTAAAGTTACTGCGGTGTTGATTTGCCTGGGCTTCACTTTTTGTGTAGACTGCAACGTAGCAGACTTGTTGGATTTGTCTTGAAATATTCTGAAATGCTATTTAGGATGAGCGAACATGTTGTTTACTTTACACTCGATTGGCATGGAATCAGCTGCTTAGCCGTCACATGTTAGGGTAATATTAATAACTTTGTTATAACGTTAACGTTACTAAATGTTACCTTTGAGTTAAGATAGCGTAGCTAACATTAAAACTACATCTGTTTAGTTAATGAATCAATGCTGTTGAACTAGCAATCAGCATTAACTTTGACTTACAACTCAGCTGGTCGGTTGCTCGGTAGCTAACGGTAAAGTTATCTCTCATCTACTTTATACTGACATGTGGAACGTGATGCCAGCCTCCCTGGTCTCTTTGGTCCTTTTGGTAAAGCAGTTCGGTGCTGAACATCCAGTTGCTGCCCATAGGTGGCAATTGTAAACAATACCCAGGTAAGATTGCGGACGGTTATGCCGTTGGTTGTGACGTAATGTCGCATCTGCTGTTTTATATCTGTGGGGTAGAAGCTCCTGACTGATGACTTTCCTTGTGTTGTTTTGAAGTTTATTTATTTATTTATTTTAAATTCTATATATAGTTTTTTCACAACCTCACCATAACCAGCCGGAAGTGGTGTTCTCTCTCCACCATGCAGCCAAACCACAATTTTCAAGATTTGTAGTCTAACACATAACTTGGCATTTTATCCCAAAGCACACTGTCTAAATAAAGTCTGCAGGTAAAGAAGATGTTGGCTTAGACGTTTTAATTGTGTGTGATTTTAGCATATACCATCCCAGCTCTGTGTTTTAAAATTAAGTTAAAGTTCTGCTATTTCTGGTGAGATGCACATACAAGAAACACGGTTACAAAGAAAATACAAATGTTGATTTTGAGACTTCACTTGTAAATGGATCAAGAGAAATAGATTCATACTTTGGATATTGATTATATTTATTTACAGTCTGTGTTCATTGTTATCAGAACAAGAAATCTAAATTGTTTTTGTTCCTCTAGTCATTAATTTGCCGCCGTATTTGAAACAGTCGTTCCCCTTTTTATAGGGAGGGATTACGAGCCATGCCAAAAACTGCCGTGTGTTGATGTTTTCATTCCTTTCTCTTCTGTTTCTTATTGATCGTAAAGTGAGAAAGACCATACAGAGGGAAAGAGAGGTGCAATGGTGTAAGAAAAAAGAATGTATATTGCTAAGAAGTGAAAGTCAGTCGTTCGTTCCATTGCAACATCAGCGCCCAGCAGCAGAGCTACTGTCGCTTCCGCCACTTTGGACTGAAAGCGACTACCGGACGGCAGTAAAAAATCCGCCTACAAAGTGCCGTACAAAAGTAAAAAAAAATTATTTCTATTCTACTGTCATATTTAATGTCTCTACCAAAATGGCCTTTGTTGAACAATGAAATATTATAAATATGTATACTATAACTATTTACTTACTTATTTATTTATTGAACTTTTTTGCCCAGCCGCTTCCCAGAGGATCATAAAGTGAGCAATGGACATAAATGGAAGTTAGAAAAATCCAGATTTTGAGAGCAATCTCAATTTTTTTCATGTCAAGGACCTCCAAAATGAATGTCCAATATACCACAGACCATGGATGTGTATAAGAGGTTGTATCCTGTGCATATGCCCTGCGTGTTAGTAAAGAGCCTACAACTACATTAAATTCTGTTCATGTCATGCTATTAGCGCTACTAGCTACTGGCCGATAGCCGGTTGTTTGGGAACAGAGACGTTAAAACATCCACCACGGTACAGTCTTACAGCATACAGCCCATAGGTGTATTATAAGATAATAAAAGTGATGAATTACAGCCAATATATCTATTATTACAGCTAGCAGGAAGCTGGCAGAACCGGATATGTCATATGAGCGTGCAGGGCGGTGCAGTCCCGTGGGTCTGATGCACGTTCATTATGACGAGGAAAAAAACTCTGGATTCAGCTATTAGTTAATTTTACAACTTTTAATACATAATGCTTTAAATGAGGGTTATTTAAGTGTTCGTACTGGGAAGTGGATTTACCTAAAAAAAAAAAAAGATCCTCTATCCACACTGTGTGTGCGTGTATGTGTGTGTGTGTGTGTGTGTCGGCTTGTAGCTTTATCCATTGACTAATTGAATTGCTCTAAAATATTCAGCAGCTTGCGGGCAACAAGGCATTTGAATGAGGATCAGTTTTGTCTCATCCTCTCTCTCCTTCTCTCTCTCTCTCTCCTTCATTCATTCATTCATTCATCTATATATCCCTCTGTCCGTCCTGTTCCAGTGAGTCCACACCAGGATTTGCAGGCAGCCATGAAAGCCTACAGTGTTAGTTTACGATCTTCCCCTACATGTCCCCCCTCCCTCCCTTCTCCCTCACTCTATTCTTCCTGCCTCAATCTCATCCCACTCACACATACTCTTGGGGGGAGCACACACTCACACTTGCACACACACTCCTGTAAGAATACTTGAGTGAGGAGAGTTGCCTGCACTCTGAACTGCCATTTCTTTAGACTCTCTGCCTGCCTGAAACCACAGGACAGAGCAGAGAGCTGTAGATTCATCAGCAGTAGAGGAGGAGGAGGAGGATTGTAGCAGTCATCAGCCTCACCTGATCCACCGTCTACCACAAAAACACACTGACACTGTGGATCAACCACGCAGCACCGCATGTTTTAGGCAAGTTTTATTGTGACATGGGAAAAGACATTGAAAGTATACAATAGATATAACTTTCAGACTGCTACAGCAGCAGGTTGTATTCATTTGCCTTCCAGTTAACCGCGTGTACAATATATACTGTTTATCCATATAACATTAATATATGACCATGGTGCATCTTTGTCAATACAGTGGGTTTGCAAGTGACAGATGTTGTTATCATTTTTGAGACGGTAACAATTATTAATAACCATAATTTATAAATGGTATATTGATAGTTAATTGAACTTAGTTAATAGTTATTTTACTGTTAACAAACAACAAAATTATAATTAATCATGTTGACTTAGTAATTTATTATGTTATTTTTTCATTAGTTTGTGTCATATGAAATAATTAGTTTATAAATTATATATTGTATCATAGCTGATGAGGGACGAAAACATTACATTGTGATTACATTAGTAAACTATTTATTAACACTTTATTGTTGCACACATTATTATTATTTCATATACTATAATAAGTATTTGTTAATGTGGGGTCGCCCCCTGCTGGCTGTTAGAAAGAATGCAAGTTTAAAGCACTTGAGCATTGGCTTCACTTTTCAGACCCGGAGGTTGCCCATTGCTGTGAACGCAGCGTTAGTCCATGAGGGTCAAGCTCCGAAAAACATGGATCCTACATTTCCCATAATGCAACTTGACAGTGTCTCTTTTTTTTTTTACCACATACCCAGTTTGTATCAAAGGCCTTGTAGTCTCCAAGTCTGAGCTGATGACACCATTGGGGACTTTAGAAAGTTTCCCTCAGAGCCACAGAAGATATTCTACGACTGTTTTCATAGGCTGACGCCCCATGACAATTAAACTTATTTTGATGTGTAGTGTGTACAATACAGTACATGAGGTTTTCTCAACAGCACTATCAAACACAGAGTAACCAACACCATCTCTCTGTCAACTGCAGCATCAATCACAGTATTTCTCATTCTAAACCTAAATCTGATTTTTGGTTATTTTCATATTTTTACTTTGATGGAAGGATGTGCAGGGTCCTCTTTTGGATCCAACCTATTTTTTAATAACACTGGCTCATTGACTTCCCTCAGAAGCCAAGGATACACTTAATAAGACATGTTTGATGAGCTAAAAAACCAGGTTTGTCTATTTCATTACTTGAAAAGGTGGCATTTTGAAAGTACAAAGTTTTGAATAACACAGAGACAACTGATGCATTAAGGGCCCCCTGTGAGTCAGGGGGCCCGAGGCTTAATCCACCCACCACCATTAGCTGCATACTGACTTCAACCAAATAACAGATTACCTCCTGGCGTAACTGAACCAATACAGTTCTGTCTACAAACCTGTAAAAGTACCTTCACTTTTTAGCAACATGCAAAGTGCTCAGACAGAGAGACACACCAACATGCGTACACACAAATATACATAAACACACAAGCAGATGAACATGCACACATATAACTGTACAGAGAGACACATGCACACTCCAGAAGAATCCTTAAGTGAGTGACATTTCCATCGTTTCTGCAAACAAACAAATCCAAAGCCAGTTGAAATGTCTTTTAGTGGCTCACTCAATGATTTAAAGCCCCTACGTATTGGATTTCAAAACTTCTGACTCACCCATGGATTTGAATGAGACACACTCATACACACCCATATTGCAGAATGCTATAATCATATCAACATTATTCACACGGAGGCTTTAAACATGCAATTATTGATCATTTTTGGCCACTTGGGGGCAATGAAAATAAGCTGTGAATAGGGCTGTCACAGTGAAGGAATTTCCCCTGCGGTGATAAAGATTGGCTCAACAGTGCGATATGAGGTAATATTGCAATTTTGCAAAATTACTTAATTTATCCTGATTTTAGTGCTATATAAATAAGCTTTATTGTTAAGCTATTATTAGTTATATTGTTGCTTTTTAAATAACAAAGATAGTAATTAATACTTGTTTATTGTTAAAAGCAGAACACAGCAGGGCAATGGGGAGCAGCGTTTTTTCAGCTGAGGCGCTTTGGTTGGTTTGGTTGGTTGCTATGATACGGAATATCCACAGAGGTAAAAATGTCAGTACAAGGTAGAGCAGTTGCTCTGGATGAAGGGGAAGGCTGATACATGTTGGGCAAGAGGATGGACCAGCCGGTCTATTAATTTCTCCTCCATTGTCAATGTTGTCCAGCACTTGTAGCCTACATGAAGGATGTGACGGTTGGTCATCGTTGTATTCGTCCTGCCCCTACTCCATAGTGATTGGGCGTCTGGGTAAAAAGTGAAACTGATGAGCGCAGCGTTTTATCAAAAGTTAAACCTTTTTCAACTCACGGCGACCAGAAAAAAACACTAAACGTGCAGTGTCCAGTGTGGAATACCTTGTTACACTGCTGCAGTGGCGCTCCCATTACAAAGAATTCAAAAAAGAAAAAATATGAACATAGTGGTTGTGGCGGTTGGTTGCCATCCCCTGCAGTTTATTCGTTAAAAGTGTGGTATTGCAATATTGCGGTTATTGCGACAGCCCTAGCTGTGAACACAACATTGACACATCATCACCTTTTAATTTGATAAAGTGAATTTGTTAGTGAACAGTTGCTTATTTTACATCAAGCAAATACAGAGAAACATTAGCATGGAGGCGTATGATGAATGCAAGTCCATTATTCACTCTACTTTTAGCTCTGCTTTTGGTCTCCACCACAGAAATATCTGTCCCCTTATCTGCTTAACGTTCAACTCTGTTCACTAGCTAGTTGCAAACTTTGTCTGACTGCTGCAGGTAGTGTACAGTGTGTTTTTACAGATTTTCTGTTGAAAACAGCTGCATACTGCAGCAGATGATGCTGATGAGAGCCAGTGGTGGAAGAAGTACTCATATTTTTTACTTAAGTAAAAGTACCAATACCACGATGTATAAGTGCTCCATTACAATTAAAAGCTAAAAATATAGAATTATTATAATCAAAATGTACTTAAAGTATCAAAGGTATAAAACAATTGTTTTGTGAATTATACATTATTATATTGATATTATATCAGTAGTTTAGTTCAGTGGCTCCCACCCCTGGGGTCAGACTCCACAGGGTCAAAAAATAAATCTGAGGGGTTGTGAGATGATTTATTGGGTAGAAAAGTTCTGCTACACAAATTTCTATTCATATTTTGGACTTTTCTCCAATCTTTGATTTTTAGTGAAATGTTGGAAAATGTGATCTCTTTGGGATTCAAACAGTCATTTAAATGAAACTATTTGAAAAAATTTGGAAGGGGTGCGGGGGGTTGGGGGTGGCAAACTAGAGCAACCACCAAATTATATTTTATAAACTGATCAAATGTTTGTTTTTTGTAACTAGTAACTACATCTGTCAAAGAAATGTGCTGTAGTAAAAAGTGCAATATTTCACTCTGAAATGTAGAACAGTAGAAGTATAACGTAGCATTAAATGGAAATACTCAAGTAAATTACAAATGCCTCAAAATGGTACTTAAATACAGTGCTTGAGTAAAAGTACTTAATTACATTCCACCGCTGATGAGAGCTGTGAGAATGAATCAGAACAATGAACTGAAAGACGCTCCGTAGAGCTGAAGGGAACTGCAGACAATCATTAACAACAGTTAAACATAGTCCTTTGATCCATTGTTATTATAAATCTATTGATTATAACTGCTTTTTTTTTAAAAAAATTTTACCAGGCAGAAGGGATTGGCAATGTCCTCCCTTTGCTGCATGCTACCGTCGCTACCGTTCATGTCAATGGCTAAAAGATCTCCTCTTTGTGATGACCTTCCTAAACATTTTGCAGTAGCCTGTGAATGCCAATTAGTTTGGTTTTGTGCTTAAAAATGTGAGCTACAACACTGTGAAGATTTGTCTTTCAAATCAAAAGTTTTGGGCAAAAAGAAATCTTGACAAATGATTGATTTTAGCATCAGAGGTGCAGAGTCGGGGCCACCTTGTTTTTCTGTTTTTGCATAGACAAAACAGTCGTATTTAATTGTTCTTCTTGCCTTGCGTCACCATGACATGGCGAGAAAGTGCCAAATAACAATCATTAAGGGCTATGAGTCAGTGTGTGTGTATCTGTGTGTGTGCATGTGTGTGTGGGTGTGTGTGTGGTGGAGTTATTGACATCAGTTAGTGGTGGTGCTTCTCCAGCTGACCTGTGTGGACACGGAATGTCTTGGTGGTGTCATGAAGTCATAAACGCGCCCATGAAGTCATGAACACATATTATGATCTAAATTTAGAAGTCTGGCTGTCACATTGTTATGTGTCAGTGTGTTAAGTGTGTCTGTGTCTGTGTCTTAAATTCTTCTTGTTTTGATACTGACATGAATGATTGTTTCAAAACAGACTTGGTTTGATCAAACAGTTATCAATTCATCTTTCATCTTTTAAGTTTTGAGGTCTACCGATTGTGTGTGTTCGATCAGTCTTGTACAGCAGGCCGTTCTCATCCACTGTTCGTACTTCTACCTACGATAAGTTATACACTGTAATTCGTACATAACTCACGTGATCGTGAGCCAGGACGTGCAGGGCTGCTGCTAAGGAAGTCAGGTGACGTAGTAGAGCGACAACGTCTGCATAGGGAGGAGGTCGGGATGGATGGACGGGTCAAACTGACACAGGACTTTCACCCAGGAGACCACTGTTTGTGTCCATGTGAAACCAAAAGTCAACGTTGACTCATTTTAACTTACTTTTGTTTCGTAACTTATGTACTGAACTAACGCCACCTACATATGTTACGTAACAAACATAGTTACTTTACTTAGTAAACGTACTTATTTTAGCCCAAACCACAATCTTTTCCTAAACCTAACCAAGTAGTTTTGTTGCCTAACTGCCGACCTAACTGCAGGCCCAACTGCAGGCGGACAGATTCTCATGTTGCTGGACTTGCGTAGGAGAATGCATGAAGAATAACTTTTCGTAAGACATCATATGAACCGTTGGAGGAGGACATGTTGTGTTCAGCATATATGAAAATGCAACCCGGTCTCACTCCCAACTTGTCGCCGCTAGGCATCGGAAACCGACACACGGAGGCACCCTTTAGCAACTGTATGTGACGAGCCGGGCTTTCAACTAACTCCGAACTGTAAACCCACCCACGGCGTTATTCGACATTCGGAGCTTGCGACGAAGTATTAATAGCGTGAGAGTCCGTTCAGGGCGGGCAGGAGGGGTGGTGGTGGATGGGTCAAACAAACACAAGACTTTCAACCAGAAGGCCGGCGTTCGTGTGCCGTGTGAAACTAAAAGTAACGTTGACTTATTTTGTCACGTACATTGTTAGTCACGTGACTTGTTGGTATTGTCAGTCCCATGAGTCAGTGAAGTTAACGTCAACCACGACCGTTTCCTAACCTTGCCTAAGTGGTTGTGTTGCCTAAACCTAACTTCCTGTGAAAATGGAAGTTTATTTTGAAAGGACACTATACATGTAACGAGCGTATATTGACACGCTGTCCCTGGTCCGTCCAAAAGTAATGCGAGAGGGGTACCCTGTGCATCGGCCTCCGATGCCGAGTGGAACTAACAGGCGGCGGTATTTAATGAGTTGGGAGTCAGAATGTGTTGGCACATGTGCAGGTGTGCGTGAGTGTGTTTGTTTTCCATAAAATCCGATGTCACAGTATTGTTTATGGCAGTCGTGTAGTCCCCATCGTTTGCACGGGTCCATCAGTATATCAGTCTCATATGCAAATAGTGCCTCGTGTTTATATCTGTGTGTGTGTGTGTGTGTGCTTTTGTGTGTGTGTGTGTGCTTTTTTGTATACTGTATATACAGGGTTAAAATGTGTGTCAGTCATAATTGTGTGTGTCTCTGTGTGTGTGTGTCTCCTTGTACGTCTCAGTAGCGTGTGCATGGTACTTAAGAAATTAACATATTTTGAAAGGAAAGAAGATGTCGTTCCTTAATGAGAGAGGGCACATGCATCTCATTATGGCGTCATTAGCATAATTACCCAGCATCCTTTGTGATCATGACACGCACATGTGGGTGTGCGTATAACGGTGTGTGTGTATTGTTTACAGGGGAGATTATTTTTCTGTGCCTTTTTATTATCATTAACAGTCCACCCCCACGTTCTCCGTCTTACTTTTCTCACACTTGTTTTTTTTCTTCATTCATACCTCTTTTCTTTTCCTTCCACCACCTCAAAATTATGCCTGTTTCTTTTACTGTAAAATAACCAACAGTAACAATAAGAAAATATCTTTGTCCCTTCAGTGGAAGTCTGGTTTCAAACTCATATCCTGTCTGTTTTGCCTCTTACTCTTCTGAAACAGCTGATCCAGCAGAAAACAATATGATTCTCCTCTGTAGCCTTCACGGCGAGTGCGGTCACCAACCCTCGTCTCCCAGCCAGAGGTTTCAGACCGTCGCGGCACCGTGCACTGGGAGTAAACACTGTGGTAATGTGTGTGGGTAACAATAGCATTCCTGTATGAAAAGCAGCAGTTATTGCAGCACATCAGCGTCTAATGCCAGGCCATGGACACTCTGGGGACAGTGCATACACACATACGTATGCTCATTTAATGGGCATTGGCTCCTCATATTTTCTTATAAGATACTTTCTTGGAACAGTTTTAAAAAAAAAGTTTGACAAGTGAAACTCACACAATTGTAGCCCGATTGATTTCTGAGGGATTTAGTTTTCTTCCTCCTCAAAATCTTTTTCTCCATTTCCCATGAGACCATGTGCAACATGAAGTGAGACATCAAGCTTAAAATTAGATCTGCTAGCTTGTCATAATGGTATATACAGACAAAGAATAGTCTAGTCTGGAGGATGGATTGTATGCTTCATCTTCAGTTTCAACAGCTACCTCACTGCAGAGGGTAAAGATTAGCAAATGTATTCTACACAAACTATCACATACAGTAGACTGGTACATTCAGTCTTTATAGCGATATTCAAGTGCTCACTCCAGTGCAAAAAGTGAATTAAAACTTCCATCGGACCAGCAATACGCCATCCAGAGTAGGCTCTCATGACCACGCCCCCCTTTTGGGGGAAAACAATCCCGTGTCCCTCGTAGACGGGAACAGAGTAAACAGAAGAAGTTGAAACATGTGTCCAAGCTTCTACTTTAAACAAACCGGTAGTAGTAAAAACGCTATGCCGAAGCGTTGCTGTGTAGTTGGTTGCACCAACAATAAATCCAAAAATGTTGATCTCTGATTTGTTCCCCTGCAGTGTCCTAAGAGATATAATAAAAAAAAAGATATAATAGAGTGGCTGCGTTCCCTTTTAGGATAAAGAAACTCGCTGTAACAGGAGAGAAAAAGACTAAAAGTTGTTGTATAGCAGGTTATCTGAGGCTTTCACACTGAGATTTGAGGCACATACGATACGTGAATATTCACTGTCAGTGTGGTAAATGCTTGAGGTTAGCTTGAGTGGGAGGCTGCTGCAGTAATACAGTCATACATTAACGTTATAGCAGCGTCAGACTGTCGTCTCCAACTAAATCTCAGCCTATAGATCAAACAGTTGACTATTAACAGGTTGGTTATTTACTGACAACACTTAGCCTGACGTGATTCAATCGAATATGTAGAGATGTCTGGATTAGCAATATCCGGCCACTGTGTTGGACGGGGGAAGACTGAACGGACTTGATGGCAATCAACATTAATTTATTATTAAGGTATTGCGAACGCTCAGGTTCAGGCAAGATTGCAAAATAATTATTAGACATGTGTATAAAACAAACGTTTGTACAACAAGAGATGAATGCATACAAACTTGTCAAAGGCATTGAAGTCTATGAGATCTTTGATTTTCTATCCCCCAAAAGGGGGCGCAGCCTTGACTTTTTGCGAAGTACCCGTAGGCTATGTGCCGGTCTGTAAGATAGGTCTGTCAAACTATCAAATCTGAGATGTTAGCGCAAATGTATGAGTTAAATAACATGTTTATGAGCTCTGTTTTTATCATTGAATTATTTTGAGTTCCATCCTTCACAGAGAAGAAGAGCACATCTCAAAATGCTTATATAGGTGCAATATGTTTTTCATGTATATCCATTTTTTAAAATCTTGGCTTGCTGGTGCAGTCTCATTTTCACGTGTGCTTTGGAAAAAACATATCACGTTGGAAATAGGTCAAACAGTATTTATGACAGTGACCTCTGTGTATTGTTGTGTCAGCTTCTTTCTATACCTGAGCTGCCATTTATTGTCTACACCTCAGACCCAACACACTTGGACATGTTTCTCATTACCTGGCAAGGCTTCACAACAGGTAGCAAATACAATAACATAGAAATACATACATGGATAGGAACAGAGTATGTAAACATCTGGAATACTCTCAGCTCAGACTACAAAAAGTCAAGTAATGTTAGTACAATGGCTAACTAGCTAGCTAGCTAAGTTATACAACCAATATAGCACTATAAAAATATAAATATGCTCCGCTCAGAGCTACAAAATCCCTCTTTGTGTTGTCCCTTTGTGGCAGCTCGGAAACGTTGTCTGTGGACACACAGAAACTACTTTTGGAGGATAGCAATTAGGGCTGTCAAAGTTAACGCGATAATAATGTGTTAACGCAATTTTTTTTACGCAACTTGTTTATTTTTAGGTTGTAGTGGGCTCACTTTTAAAACTAGAGTGAAGATACCGGTATCATATGAAACTAGAAAACCTAATGAATCCATTTCATACTAGCTTGTCGTGAAGGATGCTAAATAACGCTCCAAACTTATGCTAAATTTTGGCGAGGAAAAACCAGCATGGCCATTTTCAAAGGCGTCCCTTGACCTCTGACCCCCAGATATGTGAATGAAAATGGGTTCTATGGTTAACCACAAGTCTCCCCTTTACAGACATGCCCACTTTATGATAATCACATGCAGTTTGGGTCAAGTCATAGTCAAGTCAGCACACTGACACACTGACAGCTGTTGTTGCCTGTTGGGCTGCAGTTTGCCATGTTATGATTTGAGCATATGTTTTCTGCTAAATGCAGTACCTGTGAGGGTTTCTGGACAATATTTGTCATTGTTATACCCCCGCAACAACGTAGTCAGGGGTATATAGTGCTACGTGTGTCCATCCTTCTGTCTGTCCATCCTTCTGTCTGTCCATCCTTCCGTCCGTCCGTTCACGTGTCACACTTTCGTTTCCGGAGCAGAACTCGAAAACTATTTATCTTAAGAACTTCAAATTTGGTATGATGGTTGACAGTGTGGTCTAGTTGCGCCTTTTGGGAGTTAGAAGTCCAGGGTGCCCAAAATTTCAGAAATTTTTCCAAAAGGGCAAAATCTTTGGCCCCTATTTAGCAGGGGTCAAGCTCACTGCTTGACCCCTGCTAAAGTAGGGCAGGGGTATGTGAACAATGCTCCCTTTTGCATTGTTTTGTGTTGTTAATTGATTTCCAATAATAAATATATACATACATTTGCATAAAGCAGCATATTTGTCTATTCCCATGTTGATAAGCGTATTAAAAACTTGACAAATCTCTCTTTAAGGTACATTTTCAACAGATAAAAAATGTGTGAATTATTTGCGATTAATCGTTATTAAATATGGACAATCATGCAATTATTCACGATTAAATATTTGAATCGATTGACAACCCAAATAGCAACTTAATTTGTGTCTCTCAGATTGCTGAGGCCTCATAATAACGTCTGCTTTTCAATGGATATTTAGCCGGGGAAGCAGCATAGCTTTAGGGATCGGTCGGTTGATCAGACTGAAATATCCTTACAAATATTGGATGGATTGTCATTGTCGTGACTTTGGTGATTTCCTCACATTTCCCCTAGCGCCAGCCGCAGGTCAAAATGGACTGTCAGGTTTTGGAAAACAATGCGGAAACACAGTTTGATCGAATATGTTAACAGCATTTTAAACTGAAAAGTTACCTGTGTTAGTGTGGACATCTTGGAACAGGGTGGGGGAGATAAATCTGAGTGGACAATGAACAAGCAACTCTTGTCTCGACTGCTGTCCCTCACTAACTAGCATCAGTGTGCCCTTGAGCAAGGTTGTCTCTCACATCCTTGTGTCCTCCCTCCTCCTTTTATTCCTCTATTTCTCACCCCTCCTCCTTCCTTCCATCCAATCCTGTGCCCTCGCTGTGGCTCATCAATATATCAACCACCCTGATTCTCTCTTTATCTCGCTCTCAGAGGCAGCGCCGCGCACATTAAATATTTAGAGACAGACGGTCTAGTGCAACAGCCCGGCAACCTCTCCACTGAGAGAGAGAGAGAGAGAGACAGGCAGAGTGGGCAGGGTCCTTTCTCTCTCTCTTTCTCTCTGCCACTCCAGGGAGGGGAGTCTCCGGAAGAGCCCGAAGGGAGGGAGAGCCCCGTTCCCCCCCCCCCGGGTATCACTGAGCGTGTGTGGAGGGTCATCACAGGGTGAACAGTACAGTCTGAATGTCAAAACTCTGTGGAAGCCGATGTGGTGAGCGCAGAGGAAGACAGGAAAGGCCACATGGAAAAATAAGAGGAGGAGGAGCTATGTGGTGTCGTTGTGGGAGGAAATCCTCCAATTACGTTACGCACATTTCTCTTTTTTTTCTTTGTGGATGTTTGGTCTGAATCTGTTTGATTGGTTTATCATGTAACAAAGAGAGCAACGCGCAGCCAGACAGCTACACACAGACATCGTTGTTTGCCCTGTTGATTTTTACAGCACTCAATACTTCCTTCCAGCTCTCACTTCTGCTCAACCCTGAGCATGTTTCTATGTGTGTACCTTTTGTGTAAACTCATTCTTTACCTCCCACACTTGAAGTCATGAGCAGACAAACCGGCGTGACAGTGAGAAAAGAAAGGAAATACGTCTCTCCCTTGTTCGAGTGCAAACAACAAATGATTGTGCTTTTGTGTAAGTGCACAACGCAGAGGCAGTGAAAGCGGCTATTATCATTTCTTAATAATCACTTTAACCTCTGAAAAACAACTGTTCCTTAACAGGGATGACTGGTTAACTACAAGTGTTAAAAGTAGGGCTGTCAAGCATTTGGAATATTTAATCACAAATTTATCGCACATTTTTTATGTGTTCAAAATGTACCTTAAAGGAAATTTGTCAAGTATTTAATACTCTTATCAACATGGGAGTGGGCAAATATGCTTGCTCTATGCAAATGTATGTATATATTTATTATTGTAAATCAATTAGCAACACAAAACAATGACAAATATTGTCCAGAAACTCTCACAGGTACTGCATTTAGCATAAAAAAATATGCTCAAATCATAACATGGTAAACTCAAACCCAACAGGCATCAACAGCTATCAGTGTGTCAGTGTGCTGACTTGACTATGACTTGCCCCAAACTGCATGTGATTATCATAAAGTGGGCATGTCTGTAAAGGGGAGACTCGTGGGTACCCATAGAACCCATTTTCATTCACATATCTTGAGGTCAGAGGTCAAGGGACCCCTTTGAAAATGGCCATGCCGGTTTTTCCTCGCAAAACTTTTGCGTAAATCTGAAGCGTTATTTAGCCTCCTTCACGACAGTATGAGTATGACATGGTTGGTACCAATGGATTCCTTAGGTTTTTCTAGTTTCATATGATGCCAGTTTCATATGATGCCAGTATCTTCACTCCAGCTTTAAAACTGAGCCCGCTACAACCTAGAAATTGCAAGTTGCGTTAATGTGTTAAAGAAATTAGTGTGGTTAAAATGGTTTTGCGTTTACGCGTTATCGCATTAACTTTGACAGCACTAGTTAAAAGCCGTGTTCAGCACTATTATACCTTTGCACAGTTTAGCATAGGCTTTCTATCCTAATGCGTCACAGAGAGAAGTTGTTTTTTTATGGTGGGAAACCCGTATTTTAATTTAACCATATCTGTTTTAGAGTCAAAATACACTTCTTCCACACTCTTCCGCTCGGAAATCCTGCAAACATCCACTACCACCCTCTCTCAAAATGTCAACCAAAATCAATGGAAAATAAAACACTTTAAAACTAATTTTAGAGAAAGGAAATCTGTCAGTATTATGGCAGCAGAGAAGGAGAAGTAACAGAGAAGACGGAGTAAAAATGTGTGAAAGCAAGTAATTGAGAATGTGGTTCGTGTGTGTGTGTGCGTGTGTTCGTGTGTGTTCGTGTAAAACAACATTCCATTCATTCCTGAAGCGCTAAGCCGGCCAGGCTGGGTAGCAGCAGCGCTAGAGCACCAGTTACAGCCCTACACACACACGAAAACACACACACATATCCAAGTCTCTTCATCAAACTGATATTGTAGAGCTAGCTGGACGACGTGACGCAAAGTAGTGGTCGTGGTTTGCGGTGCACAGGGGAGTAGAAGAGGAAGCTACAGTGATAAGTCAGACCGAGGTTGCCTGGGAACCAGATGAATCTGCGAAGCTCATGTTTTATTTGCTCTGGCAGATGCGTCTGGTCCCCCTCCGCTCTGGACTGATTTCAAGCAACTTGTGATCTGACGCGCCAATCAGAACTGCGATCATCATGTCACATGTTTCGTTGCTCTAATTGGCTGTAGGTCTATCCATTTGCGTCTAGAGGCATTTTGGTCTACGCCCGTTAACGCCCCTTGGAAATCGAAAATGAACAGAGAGGTTCCAGAATAACTCGCATTTGCGATTTGTTCCGGTGATATCAGGCTAAGAACAAGGCCAAATATTTGCAAATCATGTTTTCTTTTTGTCTTAAATCGGAATAAAAAGCAAATAAGGAAACTCTAATAGTGTCTATTGACTTTAAAGTACTTTTCTGTTAGTGTACATACCCAGTGGAACACACACATTTTGGTTTAATTCCCAAAACACTTGTCATTATGGTAGTTGTGGAAATCAAATCCCATTGGTTAAAGCAGCAGTGGGTAGAAATGGAGCAAATGTGATTTTTAAAATGTTGTTCTTAGAAAACAGTCCCATTATCCTGACAGTAGTGCATGAGACGGGTAATCTGAAAAAAATCATGTATCTCTGTGTCTTCCTTTGCTCCTAATGACATCTGCAAGATTTCATAGATCGGAGGAAAACAACCAATCAGAGCCGAGCTGGAGCCTTGCCGTCTCTGAGCAGCTGTCAATCACTTGCAAACTCCGATCAAGCGGTCAAACTAGGCAGCGCTGATCAAATATGAATCAATATTCTGTTACTGTAATGCTTATTTCTCACATAAAATGTTTTCAGAAACATCTTGTAGTGTACTGTTTAGCTGTAAAATGAGAAAGTTTGCGATCCGGCCGCCATGTTGAGATCAGCTAGAGGAAATACCAAGCACCGCCCACCAGCCGGAGCAAACAGAAAAGGCCTTAAAGTGGCAGTAGGCAGTATATTTTTGGCATCATTGAGCAAAAATTCCATTATACCCTTTCAGCATATTGTAATTCAAGTGTTCTGAGAGAAAACTAGACATCTGCACCTCCTCATGGCTCTGTTTACAAGCTTTAAAAAAGCGTTCCTATTGGCTGTGCTCTGGTCATGTGACCAGAAATTGGCTTTCCTTCACCAGATTTCACAAAGGCGGCCGCTTCACAAACTTTCTCATTTTACAGCTAAACAGTACACAACAAGAAGATTCTGAAAACATTTGAGGAGAGAAATAGGCATTACAGTAACACAATATGGATTCATATTTGATCAGCGCTGCCTAGTTTGACCCTTTTCGTCGGAGTATGTGAGTGATTGACAGCTGGCTCTCATAGACGGCAGCTGGACAGCGGACCTCAGATCAGCTCTTACTGCTTGTTTTCCTCCGGTCTGTGAAATCTTGCAGAAGCTGTTAGGAGCACCGGAGGACACAGAGGCACAGGATTGTTTTCAGATTACCTGTTTCATGTACCACTGTCACGATATAGCGACCGTTTTATAGAAATCACTTCTTTTAATCATATTTGCTCCAATCTCACCTACTTCAGCTTTAAGTGAAATCATAAATGAAACTCAAACCGGTTTCATAATTGACACATAACTTGTAATATAGGCTTATTCTCTTCTTGATCTTATACATCACTCTGAATATGTAGAATCAGATGCTTTAATTTTTATTTTTGGATTTTTATAAGGCATTCGACACAGTGGAGCATCAGTTCCTATTTAGATCCCTTAAAAATTTCGGTTTTAGTAAAACATTATCTCCAATGGTACAATGGTCTATAAAGACATCAGTAGCTGTTTCAGGCTATTTCCAAAAAACAAAAAAGATTCTCAGTTCACACATCAGTCCACCAAGGTTCCCCCAGTTATCCTCTTCTTTTTCTTATAGTTGTTGAATTGCTCAATACATATTTTACAATGCCATCATCTTCAAGGTTTAAGGATGTTTGAGAGGGAAATCAGATTAACTCAGCTAGCTGATGACACTCCTTTTCTTAAAGAACAAACATCAGATTGAGAAAGCAATCAATAAGATAAAGTCCTCAGGCCTAAGACTCAGTGTTTCAAAATGTGAAAATGTATGTCGGTACAACACTGAAGAAACTTTAATATGTGATATACTAGTTTAAAAAAATATTGAATACCTTAGAATTCATATTAGTAAAAATCTTAATGAACGACAGGAAAATAATTTCAATTCCAAAATACAAAAAATATATTCAATATGTGGCTTACAAATGGATTTGTCCTTGTAAGGCAGAGTTCTATTGAGTTAAGCAGATGGTATTTTCTCCCTATTTTTTCCCCAACAATCCCTCTGTAAAGAAATAAATACCACTTTAATTAATTTTATTTTAAAAAAAAAATGTCATAATTTATAAAGGAGATTTTAGCAGGTTCGAGAGGCAAAGGTGGCATGGACATGCTGGACTTCATGATGTGAACTATACCTTCAAATTAAAAGCATATTTGAAAGCTCTGGAATCCTTTTGGTACTTCATACCGCAAACTATTTTTGGAAAAATGCGAGGCTTACTATTTATATTACTGTGTAATTATAATGAAAGAAAATTACCACAAAAGTTATCTAAATTTCATTAGCAGGTTCTTACGGCAGCAAAATTATGTTTTTATTTCGCAAATTCTCTCCCCACAAAACTATTATTTGGAACAATCAATACATAACTAGTAAGAATGAATCACTATATCTGCGAGATTGGATTGAAAGGAATATGATTTTTCTTGCAGACTTACAAAATGATGAAGCTCAGCTATGAGGAATTTCTCAAAGCTAAAGTTTTTCCTGTCACTTGTAAAGAATATCAAGCTGTAATAATTGCTATCCCTAGTGGAATGAAATATCACTCTGAGAGGCAAGAGTTACTGACATTGGAACCGACCTTCTTTGTTAATGGAATGAATATTAGGAGACACAAATGTACTAATAAACATATGAGGAATTCTTTTTACAGCAAAAGGAAAAATACTCCATGGGGGAAATTTGTGTGGAACTCCCATTATATATTATACCATGAAAACCAAAACCAGAAAAATTCAGTGCACTCTTAATTTATTAATTTTATTGGGGGGGAATTTCACATCTATAAAGCCAAGTTCTCGAGGTCTTGTCCATCATTTGAACCCTTCAGAATTGTATTTAGAAAGTACTATAAGTCTATCTAAATCATAAACAATAAGAAAGATGCTAATATACTTACTACAGGATTTTTTTTGAAGAAATGTGATTTATTGCTTACTTTTTCTGTTAAGTTTCTGTGTGTCTTTTTTCAAATTTTACTTTATTCTCTTTTAGAGTTTATTGCAATTACCATATGTCCTGATATACCGGTGAACGTATCAGCCTAAAAAAGAATGGAGACATGCATGCCTTGGTACCATATATTAGTTAAATGCCTAATGTTCTTTGTTCTGTCATGTTGTTACATATTGTAATTGCTGATTTTTACAATAAAAAAAAAAATTAAAAAAGACTGGCAGAAATTCCCAGATAAAGTTTTTAATTTTTTTTATCACAATATCACTTTTTTTTAACTTATTACCTTAAAAGCTCTGAATCAAGATTCAGGTCTGTGAAGCAGCTTGTCCTGCTAGTCTGTGAAGCTAACGTTAGGTTCAGTTGCTACAAAGCAGATCTGTATAACAAAGGCTCCTAAGCCAGATATCAAAGCTTTTAGCTACGTTGTCAGAGGTAAATTACCAGTAGGCTATTGGTTTGTTATCATGAGTGGACAACTATGTAGCTGTTAACAATAATTTGCAGGGTTACCACACCTAGTGATTTGATATTTCAATAGGTTATATAGGGTCTGTCAATCAATTAAAAATATTTAATCCCGATTAATCGCAAATTAATAACACATTTTTTATCTGTTCAAAATGTACCTTAAAGGAAGATTTGTCAAGTATTTAATACTCTTATCAACATGGGAGTGGGCAAATATGCTTGCTTTATGCAAATGTATGTATATATTTATTATTGGAAATCAATTAACAACACAAAACAATGACAGATATTGTCCAGAAACCCTCACAGGTACTGCATTTAGCATAAAGAATATGCTCAAATCATAACATGGTAAACTCAAACCCAACAGGCAACAACAGTGTGTCAGTGTGATGACTTGACTATGACTTGCCCCAAACTGCATGTGATTATCATAAAGTGGGCATGTCTGTAAAGGGGAGACTCGTGGGTACCCATAGAACCCATTTTCATTCACATATCTGGAGGTCAGAAGTCAAGGGACCCCTTTGAATATGACCATGACAGATTTTCCTTGCCAAAATTTAGTGCAAGTTTGGAGCGTTATTTAACCTCCTCCACAGCAAGCTATGACATGGTTGGTATCAACTGATTCCTTAGGTTTTGTAGTTTCTTATGATGCCAGTATCTCCACTCTAGCTTTAAAACTGAGCCCGCAACAACCTCCGAAAGATCGACTGCTAAAGACATTAGTGGCGTTAAAACAAATTTGCATTAATTTTGACAGCCGTAGTTTATAGACATAATCTGGGTCTGGAGTAAATGTCCATCTAGTTGTGACCCAATAGCCCAGTGGTACAGTGTGGTTGTTACTGACACAAAGATAAGAATCATTGGTGGAAGAATCAACTGTTGAATTCCAATCCCACAGTCACCGGCTGAAATCTGTAAGGTAGGCTAAGGGATCACTCTCTTCTAAGGCATAGTGCACTATAAGCACGTAAAAAGAAGCACCGGCAAGAGTTATTTGAGCCAATATTTCGCCCAGGGCCAGTGCAGACATCTCCTCGCTCGACCCAGAACAACAACAAGTGAACCAAAGCCTTTCCTCGGTCTACAAAGCAAAGAGAAAGCCAAGATGTTCCAAGAAAATCCTCATGGCTTCAGGTCTGGCAGATGGGGGATGATGAAATAGTCAGAAACAGTGTAGTAATCATTTGCTTCTGCCACTGTTATTATTTCCATGCCATTGTCATGCCACAATCCAAAAGGAATGTGAGTTCCTTTTTTTTTTTTTTACATTTTGGTGATACTGTATATGTTTTTTCTGTCGTGGTTTTGCATCTGACTGATCACAGTTTACTTGGTGATCAAACAGTGTCTTTAGTATTATGAATGATATTTCCAGGGATGTTCAGTTGATGAAGTTTGCATTTCTGTACAATTCTTTTTCATCCATTCAACTGCTAAAAACTTCTTAGTTCTTTTTCTATTTAGCCCAAACAAACAGCTGATTGCTGCAACCCGGTCTCACGGCTTGGCGTATAAATAGCACAACATTACACATTTTGCAATGCAAATGTCCGCAGTTAGGTTTAGGCAAGTAAAACCACAAATTTGTTTCAGGCAAGAAAACCTGGTAAATGAAGCTAGCAAATGCTATCCCACACATATATTTGTGCTTTACATGTAATTTTGATCACTGGTGCTCATGCAAGAATCACCTCGTTGATAATATTTTAAAGAGTACCTATTGAGTTTCTACTAGAACGTTAAAAAAATGCTTTATTTTCCTCATACCGGCTGTGCTGCACTGCCTCTTCAACCTCTGTCTGAAACGCTCTGTTTGCCAAGCCCAGTCTGCTCTGCTCTGATTGGTCAGCTGCCCCACTGTTGTGATTGGTCAACCAAACCGAACTCTTCAGGCTCCACTCCAGCTCTGCTCTTACTAGCTTTGTTTGAGGGCGCGCCATGCATGTGTTACTTGGTGACATCACCACATTACAGAAGAAAAGGCGGGACTTCAAGCGAGGCGTTTTCAGGCAGTTCAGGAGCAGTGTTTCTGTGGGGGAGAGTAACTCCCTTTGGCGTGGACTCTGGGCTTTGTAACTTTGCAGACATTTTACATGCACAAAAAAACGATATAACACACTAAAGGAAAGGGAAATAAGCACAAAATCATAAAAGGTCCTCTTTAACACAAACAGAAATGAATAGCAACCAAAGGAAAAAGGAAGCGGAGACACATGCTGTCCATGTTTTAAATTAATTACAATGCAGATTGTGTGAGTGCGTGTGTATTATGTGTGAGTGTACAGGTCCGTGTCTCTGTTGGTTTACAGTATGTGCGGGGGTGAATGATTGCGTGTGTGAGTTACATGACTGTGTGTTGGTGGGATGGTTAGAAAGAGACAAGGGAGCACATATGGCCTGAACAGTCGGGGATGGAACTCAGAACTCCCACATGACATGGCAGATAAAAATAAAATGAGAGAGAGAGAGAGAGAGAGAGAGAGAGAGAGAGAGAGAGAGATATGGCCTGTACTGCGTTAAAACATTGAAACAAACCATGCGCGTTTATGAGGATAAGATTCACAATGTTGTCCGTTTGTGTGCATGTGAATGTGTGCGTGCGTGCCTGCGATCATTATTTGGTGCTGACTTTGTGACTGGGAAGAGGATTGCCATGTATGGCTAATGTGATTCACAACACGACTTTACAAGAATCATCAGTCATGTGTTGTCACTGCATTGAAGATCACAGTTTCATGTGAAACTATTATTCAAATATTAGATCCTGAAAGTTGATGGGAAGATGTGAATCACATGGTTGTCATAATAAAACATGCAAGACTACTGATGAACGCAGTATGTAGTAGGCGGTTTCGAAAACAGACAAGGTCTCATTTTTTAGGTTATGGCTGCAACCTGTTCACTGGCAATAAAAAATTATTTATACGTGTAAAAAGTTTTCATACAGTCCCTTTAAAGCATGTTGGTTCTGTACTTCTCCTTATTATTAGAGTCAGTCATGCTCAATAGAAAAATCACCTAAATGCCCTAAAGTGTAAACTGTATAACTCTGCCCTATTTTGTCTCTACGGTCTGTAGGAGTTTCAGAATAAAACTCAGTTTTTTTGCCGGAGTTTGAGCACCCATTGCCTCCGAACTTCTGCTTCTTTTTTTCTAAGATGTAGCTGCCAAGAATTATTACCTGTACAACATTATATTTTAAGCTATAATTAGCCAAAAAAGATACACAAGCAGTTTTGCCACTGGAGCTTGATCATTTAGTTGTGTTTAAAGTTACAGGCTACTCAATATAGGTTTTCTTTGATGGAAAAGGTGTAAATGACAAAAATGTAAATCTTAAGGGATATAATGTTAAACCTTTTGTGTTTTTAAGAAGGTTGAGCTGGAGGGAAGCTATAGCCGTCAGCTTCTCATGAATATGTTACTAACCTACTACGTACTGCATATTATTCAGTATGTATTATAAACTGTATGCTCAGCAGATGATGTATTACCACAAAACCATGCAATACATCCAAACTATGCATCACATGAACAGGCCAACCGATAGCTCACCTCTTAGGAAGGCTATCAGCACTTAAAACATTTGATGACATTACATCAGTTCCTGCTTAAATAGTTTTAGTAATGATTCCTCCTCCGCCACATAAAAGTATTTTGTTCCATATGTTAAAAAAATATCTTACAATTCAGAAAATAATATCTAAATTCTGAGAAAGGATTTCAATAAATTTGATGCCTGATGCAATGATTTGTGGTTAGAGTGGTGCATTTCACATACACACTGCAGCATGATGAGTTGATGTGGTGCATTGTAATAGCATTACTACGGGGTGAATACTACTACTAATAATAATTATAATACAATTATAATATATACATGAAATATTATATTTTTATAAATAATACAATTAATAGATTTTGGTAATTAACCTTCCAAACTCCACTCTTCTCAATCCATTTATCCAGTATTTATTTATTTGGACTGTTTGTGTTGTTTACAACTTCCAGAACACTTGACTTGTATATAGACATTTTATTTTTATATTCTTATTTTATAGTTTGTCATTATTGTTCCTAGCTGTTATTTCTATTCTGTGTAAGTACATTGAGAGGGCTGCATAAAACCGGAGTCAAATATATGAAGGCTATGTACTAGGCAAAATAAACCTGATTCTGATAAGAATTGTAATGCAGTGTCTGTATAAAGTTTGTGTGTGACAGGTTCATTCAGTAGCTGCAATGATTTCTATCACCACTTTCACACCTAGGTTTGACCCGATCACCGTTCACACGTGATGCAAGTCTGAAAGTGTAGTTTGGGACTACTAAACCCAAAATGTGTTGGCTAATAGTAGCCCATTATAGTAACCTGTCTACCCTATACTAAACTGTCTGTATAGCGCTTAGCCACTAAAACTTTGTAATTCAAAATAATTGTGCTTACTGTCATGGTGTTTTTATACAGCCAGCTCGTGAAAAGTTTGCTTTGTAATCAGTTCATAAATATATGCGATTGTGCACAACACTTTTTTTAGGTTATTTAAAAATGTTCATCCTAGTCTACATCACCGCCCTATTTTCTGTCCTGACCATAATACCCATATTTCATTTGTACTGTAATAAACAATTGCCTAAATGGGCCTCTGTATGCATATCTGTACATAATATCTTTATGTTAAATTTGTTTGTTTTTTATTTGTTTACACAAACAAACAAAAAGTAGGTCCATAATTTTATATAAAACAGACCCCTGTAAGAAACAGGGTAATGAAGAAATGGGCTAGTTATTTGCTAGTTAGCTAGCTAGCTAGCTGATCCATTTACATTATGTTTAAATAGAAAACAACGGAACTCAATCTTTCTGTTACCTCATAAATATATAATTCCAAATAAAATAAAGGAGTTTAAGATTAAAACGATTTAAGATTGTGCATAGGTACTACAATGCTAAAGCCAATATTGTAAGTTCTTCGTAACCGTTTACAATAGATGCACTTTTTGTAATTGTGAAGGAGAAACTATTGAACATGTGTTTGCAGATTGTTTTCATGCTACTTCTTTTTGGTTTGATTTACAGAAGAACTTCTCAAAACATTTTGAAAAAGATATCATCCTAACAAAGATTGAGATATTACTCATTTTTAACAATCACAGCTTTTCAGCAGATGAAATTTACATAATTAATTTGATTAATATCTCAGCAAAATATTATATCCATAAAATGATATGACTTAAAAGAATACCCTCCTTTTATACTTTTAAAGGTACTGGTATTTTAAAACATATTTTACTACGATTGAAAACTTAAAACTAAAAAATTTGAAATTGTCAAAAAACTTTGATTATTTAGACATTTCAAATTGATTCCATTTGTTTAACAATTGTTTTTTTCTTTCTATTAATCTTTTCCTTTCATTTCATTTTATTTGTTGGATAATTCATTATTAATAATTTTATTTTTATATCATTTTTATACTGTGAAATATTTTTTTCTGAATTTCTTTTATTGAAAATCTGAGCATGTTTATGTAACTAACTAACTAACTAACTAACTATTATGTAACTATTTCAGTTTATGACATAAATATTCATCAGAGATGTGTGTTTATATATAAATATATGTTCTTGCCTACATCTTTACCATCATCATTTAACAACTTCTTTAAATCTAATTCTCAAAGTCATTCAAATAATACTAGACAGGTCAATCATCTTCACCTGCCTCTTTACAAAACTAAACATGGCCAGTACTCCCTCAGATATCGTGGTGTACAAATATGGAACACCAAAATACATGTTATCGAGAGCTTGTTATCCTTAGAACATTTTAAAAGGAAATCATCATCACACTTAATTCATGATGTCTAATTATCTTTTGATATGTTTAGATATATTTCTTTTTTTCTGTACTGTTTTTTTTTTTTTTTATGTATTTCATTGTTTTTATTGGATTGTTCACTGTTTGGTTAGGTTTTCTGCACATTTTGTGTTCTTGTTGTTGTTTAACTTTTGTTGTATTTTTAAATTATGTTAGTTTAGATCTTTCTTCCTTTTTTTGTTATTGTTTTTATCTCCTGGGGTTGGGGGGAGGTCCTTTGTATAAGCCTATGGCTTCTTGCCCCCTCCTGACCCATTTCTTGTTTTTTTTCATGACTGGATTTTGTGCAGTTTTATATATGTGCAAATAAATAAATACAAAATAAATAACTATTGTATTGAACTTTCCAAGTAAAGTATGGAGGAAAAAAGTTGACCAACACATTTTTTTTTTGCTCGGTGTTGGAGAGGAAAACAGAGTGAGGAGACGGACAGAGAGAGAAAAAGGGGTGTAACCTATTATCAGGCCTATACAATACAACACAGGACAGGTCGTAGGTGGGACCAGTCCGCTCCTCTCCGGACTCCACTCCGGGTTTTCCGTGTTTCCGTCAGCGGGCTCCTCACAGCCTCTAGCTGGTTTTTACTCAACTCCTGTCCTGATATCACTCCGCTGGCATGGTGGAGAAGCGGACCTGATTATTGTGATGGTGGCAGGCGGCAGCCAGTGACTACAGACTTCCGCCACCGCTTTCCCATATCCGCGTTTTTACGCCGTCTGGGCTGCGACTCTCGTTGCCTCACAACCGGGACTACCGAGGGCTGCTCTTTCTCCCCCCCCACAACTCAACAACATCTTCACCGGGATTTCTTTCAAACCAAAACCATATGAGATGCAAGTTCACTGGGAAACTCCGGAGCCCGTCTGGTTCAGGCAGCAAAACTTTTTCTCAAAGGACAACACCGTGAAAACAGTGAGGCGAGAGGACTGTTGCTGCTGCCGCCGCCGCTGCTGCTGCTCCGCGGGACGGTTTGTGTGTATATGACCGTAGAGAGAGCCTGATAACGTTCACACCTTACCGGGTATTGTTGTGTTGTTTTTTCTTCCAGTGGAGTTTGTTTCTAGCAGCGTGGCAGCAGCTTTATATAGTTGAACTGTGTCCGGAGCTTTGCTCTCGTTACCCCGGGTTAGGGTTATTTGTGTTGCCGGGAAACAGTTCCTAAGAGACGGTCACTCGCGAGCCCTTAACCGTTTGACTGCTCGCCTCTGAAGCCCTTTAAACCGCCCGGTTGTTGCTCGCTTCGGCGGCTGTTTGTCGGTGAACCTTCCGTCCGCTGTCCGGCTACTTGGGACCCGTCACCCGGGAGAGGACACTCGGTGGTGGAGGTGGAGGAGGAGGAGGTGGCCGGAGGAGGAGGTGGCGGTGGTGGCGGTGAGCTTGACGGGGGAGAAAAGTTCTTCCAACATCGCAGCCAGTCGGCCTAGTGATGGGGGACTTCGCCTCCCCCGCTGCCGGACCCAACGGCAGCATCTGCATCAACAACAGCGGCATGAACCCGGCCGCCGTGGTGCCCGGCGGGGGCATACCTAAGCACAGCACGGTGGTGGAGCGGCTGAGGCAGCGGATAGAGGGCTGCCGGAGACACCACGTCAACTGCGAGAACCGGTACCAGCAGGCGCACGCCGAGCAGCTGGAGATCGAGCGGAGGGAGACGGTCAGCCTGTACCAGCGGAGTCTGGAGCAGAGGGCCAAGAAGTCGGCCGGTGGCGGCGGAGGCAGCAGCAAGCAGCCGCAGAGCAAGCAGCAGGACCCGGACTCTGCCTCCTCCACGGAACAGAGGAATAACACGCTCATAGCGGTAAGGACAAGCTCTCAATCACGGCCAAAGACATGCCCTGAGACACCCTCATCACTCACACACACACAAACATACACTTCAGTATACACGCTGTCTTTCATTTCCCCTCCATCTCTCTCTCTGTCCACAAACACCTTGGACCCCCATCAAGCTGCACTACTACTACTACTACTACTACTTCTACTTGTTCACCACTGTGAAAACTTGTTGAAAACACGTTCACTGAGCGCTGGCAATTGCTTTGGAAACACACACACATCACTTTTTCAAACCAGAGTGCCAACTAGTGCTTTTGTTTACAAAGAAACGCAGCCCTGTGCTGAGGAAAACACACTGCTATAGGGCTTCAATGCTGCATGATCTGGAAATGTAAAGCTTGATATTTGATCTTTTGCAAGATCAGTGCTGCTTCATGCTCAAAGGAGAGGCTGAAAGTTTTGGAAGGCACTACTAATTGTCAAGTTAAGATTTTCACCTCAGAAGCTTGCAACTATTTTCTGTCTCTCTTGCACGAAAACAACTTCTCCTTTCGTGTTTTTGTTATTGGGTGCAAACTGTTCTGCAAGACAGCCAGGCAGCATTACCATTGCAACACTGCTTCCTTGCACTCAGCAGCAGCAGCAGTAGTTTACACTACAGCCTGTTCTGTAACCTTTGCAACATACTCTCAAAATCAACAGCCAGTTCAACACTGTGTTGAAAACACCCAATCACAGCAAGCTCCTCAGTCCTCACTACAAGCATCCTGACACCATCAGACTTAGAAAATACTTCAGTTGGCTGCCTGCCATATAGTTACGGAGCATTTACATACTGTAACTTTTGGAGATTCATTCATAATTGACTGTGGAGCTTCACCGGTGATCACATGGCACATTTCACAAGGAGGCTCTACCACAAAACTGCACAAAAATAATGCAGCGATGCTTTAGTAAATATAAATACTGCAAGTCCAATAGAGTCAATATAAACACAGTACATTTTGTAGGGGTGCTACAGTGATTTCCTGTTGGTAGGGGGCAGTGGTAACATACATGTTCAGCTTCTTATGGCTGTCTTGTGAGGATTTTGGTTTGTTTTTTTATTGATGAGCAGGTCTGCAGATCAGATCTTTTAAATGATCGGATTGTGTAATTTACAAAGAAAAACGTCCTGATGTTTGGCTGTAGTTGCTTGCATTACGGAGATGGAGACAGATGCCGGCAAACTGTGTCGTGTCCCCCCCCCCCATTCACACCAGTGGGCAAGCTCCAGTTTCCTTTAGAAAAGACCAAAGGATACACGTCGGGAATGTCAAACATTGTTGTCCCCTTTTGTTGCTGCAATGAGCCCAGTTCCTCCCCTTTTGAAATGCAAAATCAGAACGTCTTTAATTTCTGAGGCAGCCTCGGTCGTTATTTAGGAGCCACGCAAGCCTGACCGGCTACAGCTTGAGAGAGCGGCGCTGATTTTAATAGTGCTGGACCTCCCAGCGGCCCTTGTGGACATTAAACCAAACCGCCCATTAGATGGCCGGCAACAAATGCTCAGAGAATGGAGGGATTACTGCTTAAAGACACAGTGGCATCCCTCTGCTCTGTTCCTCTCCCAGCCACTGATGGTGGTGACACCTCAAATGCACACATACAGCATTCAATAGCTTAAATTACAGAGAGCTACTGTTTTTATGCTACATTGTAAGTTCTTGGCATGGTTTAGAATGAATGAATTATAAAGGAGATGAAAGGAAACGAGAGAGAAGTCTGCCGTCCCTCTCCCGATTTTCCTATGAGGAGCAGAGCTGCAGCTAGATGGCTGTATGTAGTCACTACAGAAGCAGGCATTCTAGGAAAGCCAAGTTAATGTAACTACACACGTCGCATACACAGTGCACCCCACAATCTGTAGGTGTTATGTTACAGACTGTTTTTGGAAGTGCACTGTGTCGAGAAGGTGTGTTTGAAGGCAGTATCACCTAGAGGATATGTACAGTGGCAAATATGCTCATATATCGTGATTCAGTTGCACATAAAGACTTTAGGCTAAAATGACACCTCTTTGGCTGTGAAGTGTGTGTTGTACTGGTTGGTTTGCAGTGTCAATATGGTAATTGTCTGTTTGAAGAATGTCAGGAATGTCTACCATGTACAAATAGATGGAAATCAATGTGTTTCTAAGAGATAAAAAGCAGCAAGGCGGCGTTTGACAAAGTGGTTCTTCAGCTGGCAGATTATAGTCATACATTGGGAATAATAGACTTGTAATTCCCCGGTCCACACACTGTCTCATACAGTGATATTCTTCAGCATTTGGTATTGTCATATGCATCCCACTGCGCTTTGGTCTAATGGTTCTCAGACACACCCACATCGTGGCAGGGGCAAGCCTGTAATTATGGAAAGCGTGTGTTTGTGTTTATAGGCTAACTGTTATTGAGAAAGGAAAAGAAGACACTGGGAGCTTGTTCTGTCTTTCCCACCATTTCCTTGACGTCATTCACGGAGTATAGTGGCGGACAACAAAACATACAAAGCAGTGCAGATAAAGGGTGCCTGGGGGGGGTGTGTTATTCCCAGTTTAACCACATAGAGCCTTGTAGTGAGGTCGGACGGAGTCATTGCTGATACTCACTTTCACAAGATGGACACTTGCAAACTTATAATTGTCTGATAATGAGAGGGTCGCTTGCAAAACACCAGGCCAGCTCTCTGCTTTCTGCCAGCAGCCATGTATCACATTGCACTAACACTGGGATAGTCAGTGATTCATTTACATATTAAGAACTTGTGCACTCTTGACACTGTACTCTGGATCCATCAAATGCCGTAAGTTATGCTGATGGGTAAGACGGGTGATATAATGGTTTAGAAGCAAACAGACGGTGTCCAACTTGCAGGCACGTTGTAAAAGCCGATGATTATAGTTCCTCGGGGGATATTGAAGCTGCGTTGTTAGCTCTCTGTTCATTGCACACAAAGCTCATACCTATAAAGTGGTGGCCTCTACATCAACACAAGATTCACACTCACCTAACTGAATAACCTTAAAGGGGCTCTATGTAAGAATCATAAATTGCTTGTTAACTGTGACACCTGTAGCTGTTAAGTCAACGACAGTCAGCGTCCTGTTGCTCGCACTATGTAGACGCAAGCATCGGTCAAAACAGTGAGGCGACATACATGAAACTGAACGTGATTGACAGGCATCATGTTGATTAACGTTGGCAACATTAGCCAGCTAAAACCACAATATCACTCTATATTCCGCATGCTTGGCAGTAATGCTAGCTTACCTGTGCAATAAGAATTTTGCCAGCTCAGGGTCCGTTTTGATACCCGAAACCAAACGAAGGTCCCTCCATGAATCAAAGGCCCGGCTGATGTTAATCCTAATTTCCCCCCCGACGTTGGTCACATTACTGTTTTGCAAGATGGACTTCACTAGATATAACTTTTGTTTTGTGGTTCCGTGGAGTTTGTGTTGGGAGTGTAAGTTGTGGTGGGGGCTGGTCGTTTGTTGACGTTAGCGGACTCCATTTCTAACCAACCGTTAGCTATCGTAGCGCAGCTATAGAGTGTAAAGGCACTCGCAAGCAAGCTTGACATCACATCAGCTGGATTTTCCCGAAAAAAACGTCCCCCAATGTTCACCTTAAAAGTAGTCGACAGGCTGATAGAGGAAACCCAGAAAGTCACGGAAGGTCTCATTTTTTTAGGTTAGGTTACAACCTGTTCACACATTGGCAATACAAAATTATTAAAACACATTTATATGTGTAAAACTTAAATACAATCCCTTTTAATAAGTTAGTAGTTTACTACAAATTTATGAACTGGTCATTGGGCCTACAACAAAACCGAATCAAGTGTCAGTTTTCTCTGTCACTGGTTATGAACCTAACATTTTCATGTCATAAAAGGCCCATAACACCTTAATGACCTAATATACAGCTGGGCGGACATTCATGTGCACATGTGTCTGCATGGGCGTGTTTACGCTAGTGTAGTCAGCGCGTACATGCTGCATGGTCATAAACTCTGCCTATGTATGCACTAGGGGTGTAATGATGCGTTTTTACAACGATACAATACGATTTCAATGGTTCCGATATGATTCAAGGACGATAATTGGCTCATCTAGAGCGATACGATTCAATGATTGGAAATCGATACAGTAACTTTTTTTGCGAAAAATTCAGTCAGCGTGACTGTGAAATAAATAGCTGGATACTGGACAGAGCAGTTCAGGATTCCTCAAAGTTTTTCTTGTAAGGGATAAATTAATTAGGGATGTAAACAAGTAAACAACGATTAATGGCACATACATACTACAGACACTGTTTAAATAATCTGCTTATAGTAATCAAGTAGTCCACCTACAGTGTTCATTTGGGGTCTTTTCATACATGAAAACATACGGAAAAACATTTTAAAACTAAATTAGACTAACGTTAGTTGAATTTCTGTTTTGTTTTTAACTTTACTCCCGGACCGGCTGCTTTCCGGCTGGATACGTGAGGCTGATGCTGTGTGCACATAGATATCATGACGGGGAAAGGGAAGTCATTTTCTCTGAATGAAAAAAACAACAGCGCGCGGGGAAAGTGCCTGTGGGTGAAGCTGCCCCCTTCTCAAGCAGTCCGGTGCCCGTCTCCCTCCACGCCGCTACCTCTCACGTGAAGGAGCGAGGAGTCCAGTTCTCCGTTCGTCTGCATGCACGCCATGGATGCGTGCTCGCGCTGCAGATGGCGAAGCTGGCAAGCTGGTGCATGTCTGGAGAGTGAACCGGAGTAACATTTAACATTTCTTTACTAATAAAAGTGCTAAAAAAACACTTTCATATAACGTTTGTTGTGCTTAAATACAAGGTGCAAATCCTTAGTATCGATACAATCAATTTTTGCGTTTCAAATCAATTTTATATCGATATATGTCTCCCGTGACTTGCTGAGTACCTATCAATGTAGTTGGATCGTAGGAATATAAATCGATCCATCGATGTAGTAGATGAATCGTTACACCCCTAGTATGCACATCATATGCATGTTCATATGCAGACCCTTGCAGATATGGGCAGATAAATTTGCATCACGCAGGCTTTTGTGATTGGTCAGCCTGGGTTGAACGTGTTGTCTCCTGTAAGTTTCTGACATAGTTGGAGATTGTTGATAGTGTAGACAACATGGAGCAAGTCGAAGTAACGCCCGGGCCACACAGGACGCGTGTGGTTTTCAGGCAGGATCACGATCCACGATCTTATCACGATTTTTTTTATGCTGGTTTTGAAGACAGTTTTGCAAGTTACTGAACATTACAACCAAACTAATTTCCCCATTTAAAAAAATACAGCCCTATAAGCTAATGAGACATAAGGAAAAAGAATAACAGATCATTAAAGTGGTAGTAGGCAGAATGTTTTTGGCATCATTGGGCAAAAATTCTATAATAACCTTTCAGCATATTGTAATTCAAGTGTTCTGAGAGATAACTAGACTTCTGCTCCTCCTCATGGCTCTGTTTACAGGCGTTAAAAAATCTAGCCCGTGACAGAAGACTTTGACCAATCACAGTTCATATCAGAGAGAGAGAGAGCGTTCCTATTGGCTGTGCTCCGGTCATGTGACCGGTACTTGGCGTTCCTTCGAGCCATCTCAACCTGATCTCAACATGGCTGCTGGGTCACAAACTCTCTCATTTTACAGCTAAACCGTGCACTACAAGATGATTCTGAAAACATTTGAGGCGAGAAATAGGCATTAACGTAACATAATATTGATTCATATTTGATCAGCGCTGCCTAGTTTGACCTTTTTGGTCGGAGTTTGCGAATGATTGACGGCCGGCTCTCATAGACAGCAGATGGACAGCAGATCTCAGGTCAGCTCTGACTGTTTGTTTTCCTCCGGTCTGTGAAATCTTGAGGACACTAGAGGACACAGAGGCACATGATTTTTTTCATGTTACCTGTTTCATGTACTACTGTCAGGGTATAGCGACCGTTTTATAAAAACAACTTTTTTTTAATCATATTTGCTCCAATCTCGCCCACTTCAGTTTTAATCACGATTAACTATGGACAATCACGTGATTAATTGCGACTAAATATTTTAATCAATTGACAGCCATAGTAAATGTAACTGAGCATTTGGTCCTGTTGAGGTCACTGTTGTTGGAGAGATTTGTGTGTATTCCTCTTGTTTTTTTTCTTGTATATGATTGATCAATGCCAGCGCAGGAAAGTCTAAAAATGAAAATTGCATGTTGATACTGAGTGAGTGACATCAAAATCTGACATTTGTTGACGTTTCCTATCGCTGAAAAGAGGTCTGCTGTCAAACTTCATCGTGGCTGTATTCAATATGTTAACACGACGTGACGTTGTCTACCATTGGCTAGTTATCTGAGGGCATGTAATCTACAGAACACGTTCACCAGGAGCCGTCGGATTTTCACTGTGTCTTTGTAAGCAGGCAGGTTTCTTTGTTGGCTGTTGTGAAGATCAAACTTGGTGACCTTTCATTTACAGGCTCGTGTCTCTGAACCAATGGGCCACGATGTTGCTTAAAGACAGAATTGTGACCTGTACTTTCTGACAAAACATCCAGTCGGATCTGATTACCTAATCGCTAACAAGTTTACAGCTGCGAGGCCGAGGTGCACAGTGAGGGGCTCGTTAGTTCCACTAAAACACAGTAGCTCAGGACAGTCTGTCTTCAGCTCTGCTCGCTCCTTGGCATCCACCTCGCCGAGGAATGTCTCACACACACACACACACACACACACACACACACACACACACACGTACACACACACATACGCACTGTTGTCCTGCTCAACTCTTGGCAGCAGAGGCCGGAGTGTGGGCGGCTGAGTTTTCATGAATCCGAGGCCTTCCCTCTCCTTCCCTTCCTCTCCTCCCCTCCCTCTGTTCACCACTTCTCTGGTTTCAGCGTTAGTACAGCGCTAATGTAGTGTAGATGGGTCTTGGTGGCTTTAGCATTGTTAATGTCAACTGGGACTGTTGCCCAAGTGCTATTTTTAACTCCACTGAGCTGGCATGGAGCTGACACTCAACAGAACGAGTATGCAAACATGCAGGGCGTGACGTCGACATACACCCGTGACATCACAGGCATGCTGTTTTTGAATCATTGCACGCTTATTTCACTGACCTCCCTCTGTTTTTTTCATGGACTGTGTCTTTCACAGTCCATCTTCTTTGCTCTAGTGCACTTTATTCCATTTTTTTGTCACTTCTTTTTGTGTGTGTGCTTCTTTTCACCTTTGACCCTCAGTCCCTACACACACGCTACAAACTCTGGATGTTTTTGATTTGGGGCGGCTGCGACCACATTCCCTTCCACCCACGCTTGTTCACATGTTCTACAGGAACACACACACACGTTCGGAACAGACCCCTTGAATAAGCGAGGGAGCAGTGTTCACTCCGCTTAGGCTGTTGGCGCAACAACAAACTCCTGTCCAGAAAGTTTTAGTTACTTAAAGTGAAAGTAAAGATCTATTAAATAAATCTCAAAGCTAATCCCACTAATAAAGAATCTTCTTCTGTCGTGCACACACATGCTTATAAGCGTAGTCTACCTGTTAAGAAGGTTGTACATCCTCAAATATTTGCTCAACTAGTTTCATGGGCTTTTTTAGCCTCCTGACAACTGCGTTGCATTGTCCTGTGTGACACTTAAGTGTTTAAGCTTGAGTGGGATTTTTAGAGAGGTTGCATCCATAGAGCGATGCAGCGATGACGTGATTTTGTAGGCCAACCCAGAAGTTAGAATAGCCCTGGGTTCCTTTGACAAAAAGCCAATGGGATTGTTCCGTTGGGTTTTGGATTATTGCAGAAAATAAGCTCTGTGGCCAACAAATGTTTATGATACTTACACGTTTTGTTCCGTAAAAATAATCTCCACAATTGAACACCACTTTTATGATATATACATATCTCCAGAAGTAAAAAGCTAACGTTAGGCTATAAACAAACTACACCACGGTCACGACTTCATGTCACCACCACTAAGGTAATGGCGGATTAGTGTTCGGCGTGGTGACGTTTTGTAGTCTCATTTAGCCACTTGTTAGCAACCGCCTTTTTTGAAAACACACGAAGTCTTCAAAATTCACAAGTTATTGATGTATTTTATGTCGTAGAACAAAATGTTAAAATCTCTTGAGTTTGTGTTAACCACAGACCTTATTTCAGGCATTTAACTAAAAACCCATTCAAAAAACCCATTGACTTTTGCGACTCATTCCTGCAGAACTCTATCAATGCTTGGCTCTAACAATGGTCTTTTTTGTTTCAACTTGTGTTTCTCTATGCTTCATAATTATACATTTACACTCATTTGCACTCTGCAGCTGCCCAGTAAAGACGCTGCCTTCTTCAGATTGACTTACTAAACTGTGGGCATTCTTTGCACCGGTTGCTGGTATTTGTTGAAGGAGGGAAGAATGCTACAGAATCAGTTCCCCTGTTAAGAATTTTCCGGACTTGTCCAACAATTTCTGTTTCATTTAATTTGAATGTATATTATTGTTGTACATACAGTAGTCTCCAAGCTGTAAATGAGCTATCATTCCCAGTCTCAGAAGACAGTATTGTATTTCCCAAAGCATGTTAATATGTGGGTAGCCCATCCAGGTAAATTGAAATAACACCGGTTGCTATGATGGGAGGTGGTGGTGAATAGTTCTGCTGTAGTTTTCAAAACGTCTAGACTTATTGTAGCTGAGTGCTGATATTATATGAAAAAGCTATAGTGGCCCACAGTTTACTACACTTCTGATCAGAGCTGAAACGATTAGTCTGATCTACAGAAAAATTACCTGCAACCATTTTGATAATCAAATAATCATTTCAGTCTTTTTTCAAGCAAAAATTGTGAAAAACGAATAAGACATTTTAAACCGACCAAAATGTTACAATTAACTTTTAGGAACTGACAACACACTGGGAAAGGGTTAAAGTTGTAAGATGAAAACACGGACAATTCCCAGACCAAACAACACCGTCGTAGCGACCTGTCAATCACAAGGTAGCCACGCCCTAAAGCATACCCTGCTTTATGATCTATTTTTCTCTAAATGGGACCATAATTTACTAAATGAACATCATGCTGTATTGAAGAAGACCTGAAGCTAGCGATTGAGACCATAAACTCATGTTCACAATGTTTACTGAGGTAATAAATCAAGTGAGAAGTAGGCTAATTTTTTCATAGACTTCTACACAATCAAGAATTCTTTTTGCAACCAGAGGAGTCGCCCCCTTCTGGCTGTTAGATAGAATGCAAGTTTAAGGCCCTTCTGCGTTGGCTTCACTTTTCAGACCCGGAGGTAGACCACTGGATGCAGCATACTTGTGCAGCAACACATATGGTATCGAGGAGGGGTGGAACGGTTCACAAAATTCACGGTTCGGTTCATATCACGGTTTTAGGGTCACGGTTTTCGGTTCGGTTCGGTTTGGTTCAGTACATTTGTTACAGCGAAGAGGTCATGTTCTGATTTCAACATGCTTTTCATTTATTTGGCAAAAATAAGTTAACAAATGTTTGCCTTAACAAAAGTATGGCTTACATAAGGAACATAAACACTTCTTCATTGACAAATCTTAATTGAAAGAATAGGTCTTCTACAGTAATTAGTGCAAACAAAAAATGCAGCTTTGTTATTTTCATATAAATATGATGAAATTATAGACTAAGGCCATCAACATAAATTGAAGCATAAGCTCAACCAGAACTATACAACAAAAAAAGATTGTATGTTTAACATACAGTATGTCTCAATTCCCTGATTATCAGCTCTTAATTGAAAGATAATTTTTTCCACTCAAAAGTGCAGTATTTGGAAAGGAATACGGTTGGATTTCCGTGCCACCGTGTTATTTAAAAATAATTAATAAATATAAAACACGTTACAGGGATTGTGCTGCTGGAATACCTGTGCTGCATATCTTTCACTATAAACCTCCCCAATGCTGTAGTTATGTTTCCTACCCGACTCTCTCCTCCTTGCGCTATCGACAGACACACCGGAGTGTTGCCGTTAGCATAAACCACACATGTTGCACAGTGCTCACACAGAGTCGCCGTTTTATCGATCATTTTCTCCGTCATTTTCATGGTAACACTAAATCCGTAATGCTCCCATACAGCAGAGCCAAACGATGCTGGTGGATCCTCTAACTGTACTTCATCGTGTCCACTCGCCATTTCCTTATCTGAGTGACAGCCGCACTCGCCACTTCATCCGTGCCAACTGAGAAGGGGCTGGGTCATGCGTCATATCTTTGGGGTACTACACATGCGCAGTAAAATCTGGTCATCACTCGCTGAAATTGAGCCAATAGCAGCGCACAACCGCGGCAAGAACTACAATACACGGTCACTGGCTCACTGAGAGAATTTAGTGCCTGAAAAAATGCTCCAAAGTAAACAGACGAGTTGACCCCTGTAGGGACTCCTCCAGTATCTCCAGTGCTATTGTCTAATCTGTGCTGGTTGTGTGCTGGAGCTGTCCCTTTGTTCGGATTTTTTTTTGCATACAATAGGTAGCATAGCATTAATGAAACATCTGAACGGCCGTTTACATTTTACATTATTGATACCAGAATGGTGGGAACCCATCTTTGTTCCCTTCACCCCTCATGCACACACACACACACAAACAGTAAAATGGTAAAATATAGATGAGGCTGTTATCCGAGATGCCTAGGTCCTGTGATCCACCACAAGTGTGTGAGCTAATGTGAGTTGCATTCCTCATACATGTAAGAGTAGAGTGAATATATTGTACATGTAGATGTTTGTGTACCATGTGTGAGATGGCAACGATTTATGCTCCCACAGTTGTGACTGAATGTTGTGAACACTTTTCTTTTCTCATCATCTAACATGTAGCATATGACATGTTCATGTCATCTGTACATACCACACACACACACCACCACAAAGCTAAATTAAAAACAGCCTCAGCCAAGTGCCTGTTAATTTTGGCCGAGGCTTTTTTTCTCGACTACCAGCACTTTGTGAGGTAAGTGACCACCAATTAGGAAATGATTCTACAACAAAGCAGGCTTTCTAAACTAATAACCTTGGTAAGGGTGTCCACGAAGTTGGCCACCCACTGTCTGCTGTGTACAAAAAAAAACTTCTTTCCCTATACTATATGACTAGTAGGATAAATGTAGGATAGAAAAGAGAATAGTATGTCTTAATGCAGTGATTCTCAAAGTGGGGTCCGGGGACCCCCAGGGGTCCGTGGCACTCTGTCAGGGGGTCCGCGAATTAATTTGCTATAAATTATAAAATTGTGCTGTATCATTAGCGCCAATAAAACAAGCATATTGTGGCCATTACTCCCACCCACGTTAGTGTTGGGCCAATAGAAACTCTGATGTGATTGTGACACATCACGTCAATCTGTCATGAATCAGTCACTTCACTCAGGGCACAGTGAATCGTTCCTGCTTAGCTTATCTTATTAGCCAGCTAGCTTGAGAGCATGGACGAAATATTTGAGTCAGTCCACATCGTCGAGCGACAGCGACAGGAGACCAAAATGCGTCATGTGTCTTCAGGTGCTAGCAAACAAAGCCATGAAGCCGGCCAAAGCTAAAGCGACATCTGATCACAAAGCACCCGGAATATATCAGGGCAAAACAAAGTGGTGTTAACATGATTCAGATTGAAATGTGATTCTGTTTATCACTATCAAACAGGTCTGAAGTATGTGGGTCGAAAAGTTTTAGAATACAAATAGTTCCAATGGCATCTAAGAGTACAAATGGTAGTAAGCATTATGCTTAATCGGTGTTATGATTAGGGGGGATCCTTGGAAAATTGTCTCTCCTTTAAGGGGTCCCCGGCCCCAAGAAGTTTGAGAACCACTGTCTTAATGGATGTATGCATACATACTCAGCCAACTGTGTGACATACAGTAAGGAAGTGGAGCTTGGCAGGAATGTGCGTGTCTACAGCTTTGTCCGGAAACATTCATTGTCTATAGAGCAGCTCCACACTTTATACCCTATGACATCACAAGTTTGAGACTTCTATGGTTTCTGGCTTTGAGAGAGAGGAGATCATGTTCACTAATATTGTATATATACAGTATATATAGTATATACATATTATCCAAAAGCATATAGGAATTCCTAATTTGGGTGGTGTTCCCCTTGAAGTACCGTATGAGTGAACATACTTAGTTACTCTCCACTACAGGTTATAGTGATGGTTGTGTTGTGGTTTAACGGGGAAAACACTTTACACTGTCATCATCTGTGTGACTTATTTTCCTGCTAAGACTAAAGCTCTTTTTGGAAATCCCATGCACCTCTCATCAACATGATTTCTCGATTCCTTTTTGCACACACGGTAAAAAAGCAGTTATTCAGCGATGAATACTGAGGAAGTATCGCGTCCTCTTTGACGGACAGTTTTCAGCTTCCTGCTGGTGCCACGCAACAACCCAGTGACCTTCCTGTTACCTTCCTGTTTGTCTGTTTAAACTCAGGGTCAATCAGGATCCATTTAAACCCTCCCCCTTGAAAAATAATGTTCTTGAACTAAATAATATAACCCTTCCTCCCTTCCTCTTTATTTCTACATCCACCCGTCACACAGCGACCTATCTCCATTTGACTTCTCATTTGTAACCTTCCCTCCCTACTTTCCTTTCGATCACTCACACCCCACCTGTGCTTTTCTGTCTCTCTCCATCTCCATCCCTCCCTCCATCTCTACGCCCCTTGTCTCCAGTGATCCCTGGTTCAGTCTCAGCTAGCAGGCTTAGCGCTCTAAAGCTCTCTCAGCGCAGGTCGGTGGCAGAGAGAAATCCAGCGCTAAGAGGGTATTACCTACCACACTGACTCCAGCAACACACAGACACACAGGCTGTTACTGTACACCTTCAGATCTGTACACACACACACACACACACAGATATCCGTTCAATCGCAGGTAACAGGTCTGTTTGAACTTAACCTGATGATTCTTCACACAATTAGTGTGCACACATTTATCTGTATTCACGCGAGTCCGTGTTTTTCTGCGTCATATTACGCGAAACGTCGAGAACCGGTATCATCTGCCTCTTCCCCTCCTTTGTTAAATGACATTTGTTGTTCTTTCCAGGGCTGGCCAGACCCCCCGCACCTTCCTACTGAGCCAGTGTCATGAATTTTTTATGAATGTTTGCGTGTGCAAGTGTGTGTGTGGGGCCCTCAGCTGCATCAATAGCCATTAGTGCTGCAGCCGGGGTAATTGTGCCACAGTGGCTGCAGTGCAAGAGAAGGGGGAAAAAAAAAACACATTATCTGATAATACTGCAGAGGGCAATACGGAGGAAAAGATGGAGCGAGGACACAGTGGGGCAGAGCAGGACAGTGGGAGGGAGGATATTAACTGTGCGGTCAGGACAGTTATGGTCGACATAGTTGCCATGCCACTGTCTGCTAACTGATTTATACCGGGTGATTTCAGACTGCAAGTCTTACGGTACTGCAGCAGCGGGACCCACAAATATGACGGTGATTGTCTGATGACTCTTAATATTGCCTGAATGTACACCTGAAGCCAACACATCTGGTTGAAAACAAAAGAGCTCTGAGGTGGATGCTGTCAGTGTCAGCTGATTCATTTTGCCTCACACAGGCCTGAATGAATCCATTTGTCTATCATTAAATTGCCGTTTTGAAAACACTGTTTCTTTGCTGTTTTTGAGCGTTCTTGGCCTTGGAAACAGTAGTTAGTTTCAATTTGATCTGATTTAATTTTGAAATAAACAAACTCCTTCTGTTGTGGGATGGAGATGCAGTGGAAAATGCAAGTGGACCTTGAATTAAAGGGATAGTTCGGATTTTTTGAAGTGGGGTTGTACGAGGTACTTATCCATAGTCAGTGTATTACCTACAGTAGGTGGCGGTTAGCACGTCCCCAATTTGGAGAAGCAGACAGGAGTACCAGCACTGGAGCAAAGCAATGCACTGTAGTGGACAGGGGCAGCAGCAAAACATATTTTATACACCTAAAAAAGGACCACGTTGTTGTGGGGAGAAAAGGCCAAATCTGTAAAATTGAAACCAGCATGGGATAACAGACATCTCACACTCACTGAAACTGGATCAAATACAGTACATGGCATGTGTCTGTGATAAGCAGCTGGTGCTGGTGCTGCTGCACTGCTTAAAGGTGCTATTGATAACATTGATAACATTCAGCCACTAGATGTCGCATTCTCCCTCCCCCGTTCCATCGCATTCACTTCACAACAAGTCGTTGCCAGGCACTCAGCGTCAATGTCAGCCATTTATCCGTTTTTTCCACACTAACGGACGACCCACAGATACCACGTGATACCGACGTCGTTATACTATTGGCTCACAAGCCTTGTTAGAAGTGGGAACCAAAAGTCAGAAGTCAAACATTAATTTTGGACCCGCCAAATTTTTTAGAATGATTCATTTACAATCCTAAATATTTTTATGTTTATATTTAATGCTTTTAATCAGCACCTTTCTAAAAGCTGTGTGGAATAGAACAAACAGAGATGTAAAATGCCCATGCTGCATGTACAGCTCCCTCGTGGGTCTTTATTTCTCTGTGGGCACCGTCTCCCTGTTCCGTTCAGTTGTACTTGTTTTGATGAGTTGAGCTGCGTTTGGTTCAGCTGAATACTCCGTCAGCAGCCTGTCTGCAGATCACTTCCTGAATGGTTCCTAAAATAGCAGCAACAACGATCACAACCAAGGAAACACGCCAGCTGCTCTTTACAAAACCACACTCACTTTCTGCCCCCTTTCCTTAGGCTTGGTTATAAGGAGTTTACCAATAGCTAGTATTATACACTGTCAGCAGCAAATTGTTGGGCACCTTATGCCTTTTTGGTTGAATTGCAGCAATTCTTATTTTTCTTAAAGGTGCTCTATATGATATATTGAAGCAAACAATATTAACTATCTGCTTCTCTGTGCTTTGTTTACATCGCCGGGCTGGCTGAGAGTGCCTTTTTAGTCATGTTAATACATGTGAGCGTGCCCCACTGGCTAGCTCACGGAAGCAACTCAGCTTGCCTTTAGCACCTTTTTAAAATAAGAAAATATAAGTAACAGATAGATACAAGAGGATTGAGAAGTGTTTTAATGCCTCTCCCCCGGCAACAGCTGTGGCCGGAGGTATTATGTTTCCAGGTTGTCCGTCCGCATGTACGAACATCTGGTCCATTCTTGTGAATGCAATACCTCAGGAATTCCTGTAGGGAATTTCGTCAAATTTGGCACAAACATCCAGGACTCCAGCATGAACTGATTGGATTTTGGTGGTCAAAGGTCAAGGTCACTGTGACCTTACGTCCGTCCCATTCTCATGATATTTCAGCAACGCCTTGAGCTTATTTCTTCGAATTTGGCACAAACATTCACTTGGACTCAGAGATCTCCCAAACCAACATGTACCGACTCGGTAAGCTTCTGTCAGAGGCAGCTCCGAGCGGTGTGGACCTGGAGCCCCAGTCTTCGCTCCGTGGTGTCTTATAACTTGGGAGTATAACCGAGTGAGAGAGTGAGTTAGTCAGTTCATTAGGTAAAGGGGAACACAGGTAACATTAGGCCGATAATGTCTCTAGTGTTTATTTTGGAGATACGTTTCACTTCGTGATGGTAGTTTTGGTATGCTAATGCTGACCTAGTAGCTAGCAAGCTAGCTAGCAGAAGCTACCAGCAATTTACGTTATAGCATGGGCTTCAGAATAAAGAAGTGCTTTTCTTAGCGACCCTGCCTTTGAACGGTCTGAATGAGACAGCAGAGGAGGAGAGACAGGTGATCAGAGAGAGGAGAGGACGGGACATGGGGAGACAGTCAGCTGCAGCTGGACTGACTATCTGTCAGAGGCTCTTTCAGTGCCACTATAGCCAGCGATGCAGTAACGTTACTGATCTCCGTTTCAGCGGCAGTTTATGAAGTGGACTGTTTTGTCCTTGGTGTTAACATTGTAAAACTCAAATTTACATCCAGGAACAATACAATAGTGTCCCCTCTTTTTGTTTTCTTCTGTCCTGTGTCTCCTCAGTCTCCGTCTTTCATTGTCTCTACCGTTGTATCTGTGTAACTCAGCCGAGCTAACCAACCTGGTGACGTCACAGGCTAGAGTACTGCAACATGGCGGCGCTCTTGCCATAAAAGATGAAACAAAGCTTCTTTTTTATTTTAAATGCTGACATTTGTTATGTTTGTTATGTAATTGTTGGAAATCCATTTAGTAAACCAGCTTAACTTGTTTGAACGTTTCATTTCCACAAAGTACAGACATGAGAGTGATATCGACCTTCTCATCTAACTCTCGGAAAGAAAGCGATTAATTTCCCAATTTGTCAAACTATTCCTTTAAGGGATCATATTTAACATAAAGCTCACAGGAAATGGTGTGCAGCTGCAGTTGTGAATCTTAAGATTACTTTCCCAATCACATTTCTAGTTAGCGTAAATCACGGTTGTCCGTTCTGTTTTCATCTGCTTTAATAAAGACCTTTAAATGCTTTAGCTTCTTTGTCATGATAGCGATGCAGAGAATGTAAACAGAGCGCTGACTGTTGCGTCGCTGCATTCCTGCTACAAATAGTGACCGTGCTGGACTGTAGAGGAGTAGTGGAGATGCCTAACATGTTATTCTGTGGTTTAATAATAACATATATGACACTTCGGAATAGTGGCATGGTTTATCTTGAAGATTTTTATTTCGGTTTGGACTAGGGCTGTCAATCGATTAAAATATATAATCCCGGTTAATCACATGATTGTCAATAATTTATCGTGATTAATTACAAATGAATCGCACATTTTTCATCTGTTCAAAATGTACCTTAAAGGGAGATTTGTCAAGTACTCTTATCAACATGGGAGTGGACAAATATGCTTGCTTAATGCAAATGTATGTATATATTTATTATTGGAAATCAGTTAACAACACAAAACAATGACAAATATTGTCTAGAAACCCTCACAGGTACTGCATTTAGCATAAAGAAATATGCTCCAATCATAACATAGCAAACTGAAGCCCAACAGGCAACAACAGCTGTCAGTGTGTCAGTGTGATGACTTGACTATGGCTCACCAAAAATTAGCATGTGATTATCATAAAGTGGGCATGTGTGTAAAGGTGAGACTCGTGGGTATCCATCAAGCCCCCAGGAAGAGCACCGGTCATTGATCCCAACTTCCGAAATGGCCAAACGGCGGTACTGCAACCTACGTGTTCGTCACATGATGCCATTGGGCCCTAAAAGACTTTTTCCCATAGACTTACATTGGGAAAGAGACGTCTGTAACTCAGCGGATATTTTTTTTAGATGTGAATCAACTACCCAATACGAACACTGTAATAGTCCTTATTTAAATCATTTGGTCCTAAAAGTTGTAAAATGCACTAATAGCTGAATCCAGAGTTATTTCCCTTCCTCCGTTCATGTGAATGAGAAACCGAGACCGTGACGACGGCGTGACGTTGGGACCCCGTGACCGAGTCATGTGAACGAGTGGACGCTACTGCGCATGTTCCATGTGCCCTATGGATGCAGAAGATCACCGGAAGATCCGGGGAATTTTCCAGAAGAAAGTCGAGCCATTTTGGCATCATGCGACGCTAAGCAACTTTCATAGGAATGAACGGGGCCCCGCCTCCAACGCTGTATCCAGTTCTCTTTATACATCCATGGTACACATAGAACCCATTTTCATTCACATATCTTGATGTCAGAGGTCAATGGCCGCTTTTAAAAATGGCCATGCCAGTTTTTCCTCGCCAAAATTTAACGTAAGTTTGTCGCGTTAGTATGTAAGCTAGTATGACGTGGTTGGTACCAATGGATTCCATAGGTTTTTCTAGTTTCATACGATGCCAGTATCTTCACTCTAGCTTTAAAACTGAGCCCACTACAACCTAAAAATCACAAGTTGCGTTAATGCGTTAAAGAGATTAGTGGCGTTAAAATGAATTTGCGCTAACACGTTATTATCGTGTTAAGTTTGACAGCCCTGGTTTGGACCAATTAAGAATCGGCATCTATGTCACTGAGAACATTTCTTTTGTCTCTGCATCTCCGAGTCTGTCTCTGTTCTCTCTTACACTTTCTGTGCCCTGACTTTACTCTGCTTCTTGTTCGTGCTTCTTGAGTGCCACTTCTTTTCCTGTTTTTTTTTTCTCCCTTCACCTTTCAGTCTCACTTTTTCATCTCCTCTCCTCGGCTCAGTCTTTCTGCCTGCCAACCTTTGCATATCACAATATCTTCTCAACCTCTGCTCTCTGTACCGCTCTTTCTCCCTTCCCGTCTCTCTCTCTGCCTTCCCTTCTCCTACTACAGCGGCGACCGTGGACCGCGATGAGGAGACGAGATCGGCAGATGTTTACCCTGCTCTCTGCTGTCACAAACTGTTCACTTCAGTGTATCACGCAAAGCACTGGAACTCACAAGATGAGTGCGGAGTAGCAAAAATAACCAAGAAAAACTACATTTCCCCGAAGACTTTGAGCAGATTTGGGTCAGACGTGGTATGATTTTTGTCAAAGTGAGCTTTGTGGAGTTAGCAGCTTAAAGCTCAGCTGAAACCCTTTAGTGACAATGCCCTAAAAGTCTTTAGTTTGTGAAAAGTTGTAACAGTTTGAAAATACAGCACTTCCACTGAACGCAGGGAAGAGCAGTGATTATGCTCCTTTCAAGCTCTGTAATTGTCACTTTTCTCTGTTCAGGAAAATGGCAAGTGTGGGATTCTTGTTTTATTTTTGGCTTGCTGACAGTTAAGGAGCCATTGAGTTTTTTAATGGATACTTAATGACTGCCGCACAAAACATAACAAAGAGAGCCCCTCGAGGATCCTAACTGTCAGCCAATGGAGGTCCCTGGAGAGACGGAGAAGTCCTAATCTCTGTTATGCACATACACTAAATATTTTGGAACATTAACAGTGTATTTTCCACACCATTGCTTTTCCAGTTCATTACACCTGTGTGCCAAGCTAACGGGTTTGGGAAAAACAACAATATGGTCTTTGCAAATGTAAGCTGCTTTCAGTATGCAGACAGACACAGACAAAGAGACCTTCTCTTACTTTAGATTCTTAAGCCGTGCTGGAATCAGGCTCTGGGAGTGGACCCTGTAGCTTAAGGCTGGCCCACACTATATAAGATTTTTCAAATATTAACAGATTTTGAAAATGTGAGAGACCCCACACATAACGACATGTTATGTTAAATTTAACAGTTTTGTTCCTATAGTGTGTGATGAGTAATCTTGCAAAATCTCTCGTGATCAAACATGACTTTAGTGTAAACAAACATGGGCCCAAATCGACTCTTGTGGGGAAGTTGAGAGTGACCTCTGGTTCTTTCTCATCTTGTTCCTTTTGACTGTTGCCAGCATCGTGATCACGTTTCAGTTTGGACACTGCCTGAATTATACATCACTGTTGAGGTGTTGCTGTAGTTGATTTATACTCATCTAGGCTTTACCTGTTGTCTGACATAGCATCGCTGTAAAACTATAGATTACCGGTGTTGTACATTCATCCCATTAGTAATCTTTACATTCACATTGTGATGGGGGTCAAAGATGATGCTGTTGGGCTAGAAAAGGAAAAGCTAATACATCTATAGACGATAATGCTGGGAGAGAAGAAAGTGTGCGAGGTCATTGAACATGCGCAGATTAATTTCTGACGACGTACAGGAAACTATACATTGTAGCCGTTTATGTACCTGCAGAGACTCCAAAGACCCCATGGTGTAGGTGCAGTCTAAGTACCACTTTGTTCAGCCTGATCTCTTCAGCTTTCAGGCCAGCCAAAATGTGCCCAGTGACATTCTGCACATTTGAAAAAAGTCTCATTGGCTTTGACTACCTTGGAGCTGAGTGGTCATTCTGCAGCATAATCTGGGCTGATTATCAGACATGAATGCACCGGCCACCAAAATGACCCAGTTGAGGTTTGTACTTTAGGAAAAAAAAAAGTATAGAATGCGACATATTCTTCCAGCCTCTGGTGTATGTGAGCAGTAGGAATTTAAGGTAGAGCGGAAATGGCAGCATTTTGATTTGGTGTTATTTTTTTTTGTGTGACCATGTTTATTTGCAGCCCAGTCGCAGAGCAGAACATTTTATGTATTGATTCATGTGCACACATTTTATTTTATTTTTTTCACGATGGTCAGCATAAAATCAATTCGTATGTAATCCACGTAATTGTGGACCGGGAACTATAAAGAGCAGTGAAAGCCGTGTAGGGGGGAGATTAGGATGGATGGGTGGGTCAAAAAACACAGGACTTCCCCCCAGGAGACCGGTGTTCGTGTCCCGTGTGAAACCACAAGTCAAAGTTGATTTATTTGCCACGTAACTTCCGTACTTAAGTTATTTAAACCCAAACCGCGATCTTTTCCCAAATCTAACTAAGTGGTTTGTGGCCTAATCCTAACCAAGTTGATCTTTTCCTAAGCCTAACTAAATAGTTTGTTGCCTAAGCCTAACCAAGTCGATCTACCCCTAAACCTAACTAAATAGTTTTATTTTGAAAAGACTGGAGAGGAAATTGACATGTGCCTCACGCGTTGGTGGACATTCGTAGGAAAACGCAAGAAAAATATGTTGTTGAAAGTCGTGCTGAGCGTCACGGAAAAAAGGGGATTCATGTCTATGTACACAAATCAAATAGATAACATTTTGTGACTATTTCACAAACTGCCGTGAGACTCGGTTGTTATTTGTGACTCTCTGTTAGACAAAGTCATGGAAAAAAACGCAAAGAAAAGAAAGATGTTTTGGAAAATGAAACGTGACTCCACTGTTTGTGAGGATTTTTCTTTCCTGAAGAGGGCAGGTGAAGGAAACAGACTTGGGGATCCGGCAAAGAAATGGCACGGAGCCCGAGTTGGTACAGCTGCACGTACACATGAGCTTCCTATTAGCCCCCCACCCTCCCTTTTCTCTCTCTTTGTCTGTCTGTTTCTCTCTCTCTCTCTCTGCTGTCTGTCTTCTGTCTTTCTCTCTCTCTCCCTCTCTTTGTCTGTCTGTCCGTCTCTCTCTCTCCCCCCTCCTCCTGAGTGGCTGTTTTTGTGGATTGTTCTCCCGCCGTTGTCATAGCGACTGTGATGCAGACCGCCCGAACAGGCTGCCTGTCTGCTTGGATATGTCAAGTGTGTGTGTGTGTGTCTGATAAAACGCCAGAGTGCTCTCGGCTTAGAGAGGAAGTGTTTGGAGAATTATGTAATGTCCTCCTTTTTAAAGGGGGAAAAAAGTTAAGAAGAAGAAGAAAAATCTGTCCATCTGTATCTCTCTCTGTCTGCATATTTGTCAGTACACCAGGGGAGTGTAGTGTTTATGAATGCCATGCAGTTTGAGGCATGGTTATTTTAGTATGTCTAGGTAGTTCAATGTAGAAATTTTGTCTTCGCAGTTTCTTTTTGTAAGTAGGATGCAGTTTTTTAAACGCACACCGTCAGGCTGTGGGGGGTTGACGTGAGGCTCTTTCCTGTGTGTAAAGTTTCCACTGAAGTTGTGGGCTCCGGGCCGGGGGCCACCCTGTGTAGATGAGGGGGATATGAGGGGAGGGGAATGGTGGGATGGGATGGGAGGAGAAAGCAAAAGAGTGGAGGGAGAGGGTGGTATGAGAGAGGGGGGGGGGGGATAGGTTGGGCTCGGTGCCAAGTGGGAGGTGTGTGAATCCTTGTGACGCTGCCATTCTCCCGCAGAGAGCCCTCTTATTGGACAACATAAGGGGGTCTATAAATAGGCCCCTAATCTGCAAAAGAGAGAGCTAAAAATAGAGAGAGAGATGCAAACAGACAGAGCAAGGGGGATCAAGAGAGGTAGTGATGAACAGTTTGATGATACAGAGTTGTAAGCAGCAAGAAAGTTTTGAAAAGTCTGGCAAAATGTGAAAAAGAAATCGAGAGTTTCGTGTTCAACGTCCGGAAATAAGAACCGCATCGAGGAAATGACATTAATAAGCAATGAGAGTTGTTCAGTCCTGATACACTTTAAACCTACTGTCACTTTAAGGGACCACACCAATTGTTTTGCAAGTTTGCTACAAAGTGAATACCTTATAGGGCCGGGACGATACACAGATCTCCTGATTCGATACTATCACGATACTCGGGTGCAGACTCGATATGTATTGCGATCAGTGTATGAAATAAACTTTTTTGTCCACCTGCCACTGTAGCTAATGGATTAAAAATTCTACCAGCCACTCAATAGATTACCATTGTTTTTTTGGCTGGTGAGTAAAGCAAATCTAGCAGCCACTTGCATATTTTACCAGCATTTGGCTGGTGCTAATTTCCAAGTATTGAAATTCTACAATAATTGCGATTCGATATAACGATTTATTGTGATTTTTGTTAACCTTTTTAACACTAGACCATGGGAAAAAGATTAATAATACACTTCTACAGACTTTTAATTTGGAAAATATCTAAATTAATACAGTACAAATGTTTGATATTCAGTATGTATGTAGTCACAGATGTCCTAAAGTCAAATATATCAGTCATTGTCAGGCATAATTTCTAAAGAAATAAAGACATTTCCCTCACAAATTAGTGGTATTTCTTTCTAATTTATAAGGGACATATAATGTTTTATACTTCTGGTGAATATAATTCATCAATCTTATTTCCATATATGTATTTTGTATATTCAGTTCCCTTTGTTAACACCTTATTTTGAAATATACTTCCGGCTGGCTTGACCGCACGCTACCGCAACACAATAACGTTTCCTGATCATGACAGAGTTAGCATGCAGCTTTAGCCATGATGCCTAGCTCTGCTATTCCTGACAATGTGTGAAACCCAAAGTTTTTCTATTCTTTACTGTATGTGTAGTGTACAGTGTACTGCAGACTACAATAATAAAAGCGGTAACTTCTTTCTACCTCCACATAGACTCAAATGAAGCAAATATATAGATTCTGGTATTAAAAACATTTATTTCAAAATCGTGAAATAAAAATCGCGATACATATGTGAATCCATTTTTTTTCCCACCCCTATTTATAAACAATGGTACCTACTGTCACTTTAAGGGACCATACCAGTTGTTTTGCAAGTTTTAACCCATTTAGCTATAAAGTGAATACCTTATACTACCTGCCATTTTTTGAAAACATCCCATAGGTTTTCAAAATAAATGGGCTACTTTGGAGCAGTCACCAGTTTGGCTTCACACCAGTACAGTAACAATTAATACTGAAATGAATCGCAGAGATGGTGCATTCAAGGAAGCTCTGACATCTGATTGAGTCAGTGGAAGAAAATGCACGCGTTAACAATTTTAAATAATCCAACAAATAATCAGTGTGACTTAGATTTACAGAAAAGATTTCAGCTCTACAAATTATAGCAGTCCGGACAACGCCGTGGTAGTGGCATGTCAGTCATAAGATAGCCACGCCCTAAATCATACCCTGCCTTATGGTCTATTTGACTCTAAATGGGACCATAATTTACTAAATGAACATCATGCTGTATTGAAGAAGACTTGAAACTAGCAATTTAGACCACAACCTCATAAATCAAGTGAGAAGTAGGCTCATATTCTCATAGACTTCTATACAATCAGACTGCGTTTTGCAACCAGAGGAGTCGCCCCATGCTGGCTATTAGAAAGAATGCAAGTTTAAGACACTTTCGCATTGGCTTCACTTTTCAGACCCCGGAGGTTGCCCACTGCTTTTAAAACATAGAGTCAACTCGAGAAGGGTAGTTGTGATAGTATGACGCGCTGAGCCAATCTCCAGGGAATTCTCCCGGCGCTCCCGATGCTCCGGTCCGCGCCTGGTTGACGTTGAATAAAAGCTTCAGCTCCAACGAAGAAAACTGTGGTCTAAAAGTGAAAACTGCAGGAACTCAGTGTGAAGTTCCTCCCTGATCTTCAATTCCTAAGATAAACTTTTTCATGTCTTCTAATCTCCTCTCCTCCAACCTCCCCTTCTCCCCACTCATTCATAGCTTTCTCAAGTCTCTAATTATATGAGTGAGTTGGGAGGGTGGGAGTGCGCGTATGTGTGTGTGTGTGTATACTCCACAGTTACCCGCATGTTTAAGCCTGTAATTAGTGCTCTTTAAGATGACAAAAAATTCTGAGAAAATGTTAAAAAGAGCAGGCCTAGGAGTGTGCATGAACGTGCACACTGGGCCACAGAGAGAAGTGAAAGGGGGTGGTGGTGGTGGTGTGTGTGTGGGGGGGGGGGGGTTCCTCTTTAAATATAATCTTTTTCTTTGCTCTCAGAGCTTTGGGAGAAAGGTCATGGAAATGTTGCAGTAGAGAAAAAAAAGGTAATAATTTGTGATGAATTAGTCCATGTGTGTTGGTCAGAACTTAAAAGGGAATGGCTGGCTGCTTACAGAGAGAGTGGTGGACTTGCTGTGGAGTTGAGTATAATGAGTCTATATTTAAAGCTGTGTGTGCGCGAGCTTGTGCCTGTGTGTTTTAGAAAGTGACTCATCATTTGTATTTGTGCGCGTACAGTAACCCAACACCCAACCCAACCCAGCGAAGGACCGGAGCAACACTTATTATTCTCTCTACCTCTCACCGGGCCTGCCTTTTTTCATTCTTGCTCAGGAGTGTTAATTTCTTGGTTTTTTTTGTGTCTATCTTGTCCTTTTTCTCTTTGTATTCCCCTCTTTCCTGTTTTTCTAGCTTCTTGCTTTATGTTGTCCTCTTTCATCCTTCTAAAATGCCTCTCATACTTTCTTGATACTTTCTTTAGCCTCTCTCTGTTGCAGCCGTGTGTCATAATCTCTTAACACCGAGGGGATCGTGTCTCAGTGAACCCACTCCGTCACTTCCCCCTTGAGCTCCGGGTCATGCGAGGTCACCCCAGCCTCCATTGTGGCTCCAATTCCGTGTTCAGTTGCACTGAATGTGAGGTTGCTGTCCGCACGCAGCCTGCACTCTTTCGGTAGCGGCTTGTGTGTGAAGTTGATCACCTTGTGGTTTTGACTTTCACACGTCTTCTGTTGTTCTGAGTGATCTTTTCTTTTGTAAGCAGGTGGGTGTTATCACTCTCAAGGAAGGTTTTTTTTATTTAAAGGTTCTCTATATGATATCCAGAGCATTAATATAACGGCAAACAGCTATTTGCTATGTAAAGATATAGAGGAGTAATGTCTACCTGAGCAGAGAATGAGTCGCTCTCCCTCTGTTTGTGTTGTAATTCTCCATGCTTTGTTGACATAGCCAGGCAGGCCAATCACAAGACTCTGCTGATGACGCATATAAACCTGCAACTTGTTTACGGGTTTAGCATTTACGCCAATGCTTTCGCGGGTGATTGAATGTTAAATAAATGACAAGAACATTGGCAACAGACAAAAACAGCTCTTTGCCCGCTATTGAGACGTCTTCCGCCGCGTACACGTGCATCCGGCTTCCTCCCATCTTCGTCTTCTTCTTCTGTTAAGTTTTATGGCGGTTGGCATCCATGCATGTTGCACTGCCACCATCTGCTGGACTGTCCCTTCTGTCCCTTCCGACATCGCCATGGCATGTGTGAAAAGGTGCAAGACGGCAAAGTAGTGCATGTGTGAATAGTGAACAGCAAAGAGTAGTGACATCATCTGCCACCCCTACGTATTATTTGTGTGTAAGTATAGAGGAAGCAGAGAAGGATAACACAAGTGTTGATTGATTATTCATTTACTTATTTTCTGTTGTTGCTCTAAATAAGCAAAAGGCCACAAGGCGAATGAAGAAAGGGAAAATGACCTGATGGGCTAAGGCGTCCCTGGTCCGGTTAACTGCAGGGACTTTTGTTGAATCATCATTCCCCATCTCTCTCCCCTTACCTCCTGTAAGTGAATGTAAAGCCTGTTAGTGTAATACATTAGTGAGAGCTTGTTTTCTTAGACTTTTTAGGCCTTAGGTGATCATGTGTTGTATAATTTCTAGGGCTGTTAAAGGTAACGCAGTAATAACAAGTTAACGCAAATTCGTTTTAACACCTCTAATGTCTTAACACATTAATGCGATTTGCAAACAGGGTTGTGGGGCTCAGTTTTAAAGCTAGAGTGAAGATACTGGCATCATATGAAACTAGAAAACCTAAGCAATCCATTGGTACCAACCGTGTCATACTAGTTTGTCAGGAAGGAGGCTAAATAATGCCCCAAACGTACGCTAAATTTTGGCGAAGAAATACTGACATGGCCATTTTCAAATGGGTCCCCTGACCTCTGACCTCAAGATATGTGAATGTAAATGGGTTCTATGGGTACCCACGAGTCTCCCCTTTACAGACATTCCCACTTTATGATAATCACATGCCGTTTTAGACAAGTCATAGTCAAGTCAGCACACTGACACACTGACAGCTGTTGTTGCCTGTTGGGCTGCAGTTTGCCATGTTATGCATATTGTTTTATGCTAAATGTAGTACCCGTGAGGGTTTCTGGACAACATTTGTCATTGTTTTTTGTTGTTAATTGTAAACCAATAATAAATATATACATTAGGGATGCTAATTTTGGTGCAACAGCTGCAGTGTGTGAGCACAACAGACAACTGAGTCCCCAGTTCACCGTCAGGAGAGTTACTGTAGCAGCCACGATGCTGCGTTCACTGTCTCCAGTTCACCGTCAGGAGAGTTACTGTAGCAGCCACGATGCTGCGTTCACTGTCTCCAGTTCACCGTCAGGAGAGTTACTGTAGCAGCCACGGTGCTGCGTTCACTGTCTCCAGTTCACCGTCCGGGAGCGTTAGCAGCTACGGTGCTGCGTTCACTGTCTCCAGTTCACCGTCCGGGAGCGTTAGCAGCAACGGTGCTGCGTGTAGTGTCGCGGACATGCAGCCACTTTCCCAGTAAAAGTTTAGTTTAGCAGGTTGTTAGCTGTGTGTCAGCATGGCGTAACGTTAGCTAGTGTCCGGTGGTGAGTGTGAGGTTGTTGGTGGCGTTCTAGTTGTGAACGTAGGTGTAGCAGTGTGTGTACAGTTTCTTTGTCGGTGAATAAATGCTACGAGGCTACAACTCCTTAGCTCCGCTCCGCTAGCGAGCTCAAGAGACTGGAGCCAACTTCCTGCATCCTGCAACGCCGGCTCAGACTCTCTTAAGGTGGGCTGTTAAGGTGGACCAGCTTTTCTCCTTAAAGTGACGAGCCGCTCCTCTGAGTTTTGCTCAGCTTTTTAAGTAATTATTAATATTTCTTTTAACCGTTTAACTGATAGCATTAATCGGTTAAAATGTTTAATGTCGGTTAAACGGTTAATTATTAACATCCTTAATATGCATACATTTGTATAAAGTGATAATTTTTGCCCACTCCCATGTTGATAAGAGAATTAAATACTTGACAAATCTCCCTTTAAGGTACATTTTGAACAGATAAGAAATGTGTGATTAATTTGCAATTAACCTTGATTAAATATTTTAATTGATTGACAGCTGTAGAAAAAAGATTTTATAGAAAAAAAAACATGTTTATATTTTTCCAAATTAAGATAATGAAGATGATTGTTTGGCATTGATAGATGCAGAAAATGTTTGAATGATACTCAGCCCTAATCAGAGAAGAGCAGGTTGATTAGTGTTGTCTAAGCATATTAGAAAGGTGATCGTAGGTAAAGGCGAGGTTCTGTCAAGACGGCCAATCCTGCTTTTAACCCGGAAAGACGATCTGTGGATCTTTCTGTCTCGGTCCGTCTCCCTCTCTCCCCTCTCTTCCTTTGACTCTCTCTGTCTCACCCTCTCTGCTTTCCCTCTCCGACTGTCATTCCACATTTATGACCGGCCTGTGATGTGTACCCAAGACAGATGGGGCACGGCAAGATGGCCACTGTTGCCCTGGCAACAGAATGGAGAGCGGGAGGAGAGAGTGAAAGATTTTTTTTTTTTTTTTTTCCTTTTTGGTTGGATGTTCAGGTTATCGGGGAGATACAGAGAATATGTGAAGAGGGCAGCAGGGACACACAAAGAGAGAGAGACTGTCGGTGCTTCGGTTTCTCTGCAGCTTCTCTCTGGACATCAGCACTAAAAGCTCAAACTAGTGCTGATAATCAATACCTTTCTGTGCACTGGACAGCTCACTTGTTGGTATTTAGAGTGAGAACGGTCTGTTTGTTCATCAGCAAGTTGACACACACCCTGAGATTTAACGTCCAGGGACATTGTGTGTCTCTGGCACTCTAGGACTAAGTAAGTGTGTGTGTGTGTGTGTGTGTGTGTGTGTGTGTAAGCATGGGTTGTGGTCTTTTGCTGTCTGTCTTGATGCGGTGCTGGATTAGAGGGGTTACATAATGCGCTCTGAGCTTCAAGCAGCATACGCTAAGAGGATTACCACAAGTCTACTAAAGACACTGGTCCACAGACACACTTGCGCGCGCACACACACACACACACACACACACACAGTGCCACTAAAATATAGCGTCCACCTGCATGTACACACACACATCTTGTTCACAACATTGAGTCATTTGTTTGGGTGCACACAGGGTAACTATACAGAAACAAATAGTGACAGACCGACGTATACACATAGAATACCTTTGACTGGTGTTATGTAACGGTGGGCTTCTCGTCTCGCTCATCTGTTCTTCAGAGGGCAACAAACTTCGGTTATTATCCACCACTGGCCACAACGACTGATGTTTTTTCTTTAGAAAATGCTCAAAACTAAAAAACCACAACTTTGGCATCTACATCTGAGATAGTTTCCAGTGAACGAGGCACGGTAAAATAATGGTTGGTTACCCAAAAAAGAAGTACACAAACTAACCAGCCCACCACTTAAAGCTGACTAGCATGCGGCTAGTGCTACACGTAAACGTTACTTTGTGCGGTTTTCATTGCAAACACACGTGGTGGCGTTTTCAGTCAATACTCCTCCTAAATGCATTTCCTTTCCCGTTTTACATTTGTAAATCCATTTTTGAAAAATGACACAAACTCGCAGTCTTCTTCTTGTCCTCTAATATTGGCACATTACGTTGCTGCTATTGCCGTAGACAGTGCATCATTCTGCATCACCTCATCACACTGGAGTGGATACCAGTAGAACACAAGATACAAAAAATAGGCGTTTTCCGACTGGAGGAACTTTTTCATACGTAGTACTTAGAACCACCCTTTTTATTGTTACTGCACCACAAGAACTAGGAATGATCATAGTTCTTAGAGTGCTGTTTTGAGGGACTTTTTAGCTCCTATTTCAGAGTCTGTTCTCTACCAGTACAACAGAGTGCTACAGGAATGAGTATTACAACCTGGAAATGAGTCAGCATTTCCGGTTTTCTCGTCAAAAAGTCAATGTTTTTTTTTTAATGTTTTTTTTAGTAGGGCTTTCAAAGTCAACGCGATAATAACGCATGAACGCAAATTTGTTTTGATGCCACTAATTTCTTTAACGCACTTGTGATTTTTAATTGACCTTGTAAAAATCTGACAGGCTGCCGGCAGCTATACGATCTTTTGGAGGTTGTAGCGGGCTCAGTCAGTGAAAATACTTGCATCATATGAAACTAGAAAACCTATGGCGAGGAAAAACTGGCATGGCCATTTTCAAAGGGGTCCCTTGACCTCTGACCTCAAGATATGTGAATGAAAATGGGTTCTATCGTCGGTCCCCACGAGTCTGGGAAAGTGATTTATAATAATCACATGCGGTTTGGGGCAAGTCATAGTCAAGTCAGCACACTGACAGCTGTTGTTGCCTGTTGGGTCTGAGTTTTCCAAGTTATGTCTTGAGCATATTTTGTTAATGCTAAATGCAGTACCTGTGAGGGTTTCTGGACAATATTTGTCATTGTTTTATGTTGATAATTGATTTGTTGGCTAATGTCACTTTAGCCTTCCTATTAACGGTGAGAATGCAAACAGAAAAAAAGCCCTTGAAGGTACATAGTTCTTTGGGGAGCTCCCTGTAGTGGGTAGTTCCTCCCAGTGGGTCCCCAGAACTGGTTGGTCCGAAAACACCTGATATGGGGACGTGCTCATCAAAACATTGATCTACAGCCTCACTAGTGGTCAAATTTTCCAGAGGAACCTTAAATTTGCCCATGCTAGTTTCTCTGCCTCTATGCAGATTTTTTTTATGACTCGTCTGTATTGTCCTCTCTATCTCTCTCCTCTAATTGCCTTCACCTCCACACACACACACACACACACACACAGCTGTGTACTTCTATCTTTGTGAGGACAGCTGTACAAGAACACACATACACACACTCACACACAACCCTGCATTGTTTGAAGGCTCTTCGATCTCTCGTGTATGCTAATACGATCAGATATTTTGCTTCTTTGCACACATTGACATTTGCGCATGTCCGCACATTTATATGCACGCAAACGTGCATGTAGACAGGTGTACTATATACTGTAAGTCTCATCATTGCTGTGGTTGGTGTCACCATGGCTACCAGACCTCTGAACTTGTTTAATTGGAGTCATCCTTCTCCCCTCATCCCCTGGTCTTTGGGGAACAGGTTGAGGTCTTGAAAGGAGGCGGGGAGGATGTGCTCTGTGTGTGTGAGCTGAACGTGTAGCACCTTTGCAGTGTGTGTGTTGGTTGGCATGCACTTGCCTTTTACTGAGCATCATTGCAACTAGACATCTACTCAACATGAGCTCTCCTACTTCTTTTTTTATAAAAAAATATTAAACTAATAAAAGAGTGTATGGTTTTTCTTTTATCAGTCTGGACTTTTTGATAATTCCATCACCTTAGCAGAGATTAAGCCGGGTGGAGCAGTGGTCATCCTGCATAAAAATATTAAAGGAATAGGTCAACATTTAGGAAAATACGCTTATTTGCGTTCATGCCAAGAGTTAAATGAGAAGTTCGATCCGCTTTCACTTATAAACTGCAAAGATAAGCAGCAGCTTAGCTTAGCATAAAGACTGGAAGCATAGAGAAACAGCTAGCATGTTTCTTTTGAAAGGTAACAAAATACACCTAACGCTCACCAATAAGCTCGTTATCTCTCGTTTATTTCACTTGCACAAAAACTGAGGTGTTTTTGGTTTTACGGGGGTTATGTGTGGGACTATTTCTTTATCGGACACACTGATTTCCTGTAGTGTTTGGTTGCTTGACAACCTTAAACTGCCAGTATAGACTGTTTCAACGGAATTGCATTGCTAGGTAGCAGCTTGGGTCCATGTTTACTTCCTGACAGCTTATGTCATTCACATACACTGCAACGGGAAATAAATTGGGACACATTTGGAATGTTTAAGTTTACAACTGTGAAATGGTCTATAGTCTGTCAGAACTGCTTTTCAGATGATCAAATAGTCCGTTTTCATGTGAACAACTATGAATGTATTCCAGGAGAAATTGTGTGTGTCAGAAAATTTGCATCATTATCCCCAAATTTACAATACAATATAAATAATTATGCAACAATATTGCGTCTCCCCCCCTCTCCATGACGGCCAGCTTTTCACTGCACCAGTCAAGTGTGGCCGTTCGGATCAACTATGAACACCTCTGATTTCCGACGTGGTCGGACAAACTAGTTCTGATCAAGCATAACCCGACCCTTACAGTGACAACAGGACTCCAGTGTTGTTCCCAGTCTTTATGCTAAGCTAAGCTAACTAGCTGCTGGATGTAGCTTCACATTTAATGTAAATGATATTGATTTTCATGTCTAACTTGGCAAGAAAGAGATTAAAGGGCGGGTCCATCGGCGTTCTGTTCCGTTTTTTTTTCAAATGGAAACGCCCACTCAGCCGTTGCAAAAAGCAGTGACGTAAGTTACCAAAGTAAGCTAATCAGAGGTAATCAATAAGGTTAGGAATAATGTGAAGCTAGCACTTGCTAATTGAGTCAAAGTTAGCTTTGCGAGAGTTTGTTCGTATTTTTTGAAGCGAGGTTCTATGTATACTCCTGAGTTCTGCGAGGTAAAATTACAGTTTTTATGAATTGAGTCTGGTCTGGTCGGAAAGGCTGCCTGACGCCGAGGTAAAGCAGCTGTGGACAGGAGCAGCAGAAAAACATATTTTAGCCACCAAAAAAATCAATCAGTAACACTATTATTTAGAATATTTTCACCGCTTGACCTTGCCATCTGACCGGCCTTTACAATGGGGAATGAAGCCATTACATTGCAGTCTTTCAGACCAGACCAGACTACTTTCACAAAAACAGTAATTTTACTTTGCAGAACACGGGAGAAGAATAAGAAGAAGAAACCTTTATTTGTCATAGTACATACAGGTACATGCATGAAATTTGACCTGTGCATTTAACCCATCCTAAGTATTTTTAGGAGCAGTGGGCTGGGAGTTGCTCGTCTACCGCTGAATTGATCAGTTAGTCTGTTTGTGTTATTGTGTGACTTTCAGATCTGAACTAACGTGGCGTCCACAGCAGTACATTGCTTAGCTTCCATGTCGGTGTCTGCTTTTCCAAACTGGGAGCGTGCCGACCGCCATCTGAGTTACTGTATGTAACGTTAATATGCTGACTATGACAGTGTATATATACTGTATATGCAGCAGTGTCATCATGCAGAAATGATGTAAATACCTGAAAAAACTCAAAAATAATGGACTCGCCCTTTTAAGCGTATTTCCAGAAATGTTTAACTATTTGTTCAAGTCAAGTCAATTGTGATGAGGACTGTACTTCACATTCTATAGCTTGTATGTTAATTCTCCTAATGAAACTGTCACAGACTATATGTGTGTATGTGAAGGTTTGCTTTACAGCTTTTGTCTATTGTTCTACTGTAAATCCACTTGTTGACTGGACTACAGTTTATGGATGTGGATTTGTTCGGCTATTACGTCTACAGTACTTGGCGGACTGGGTGAGAGGTTAGTAGGAGTGCATGAACCACGCTAATAGAAGCTCACACAGAGCTTACACATGTGTGTGGTTGGAGGGTGAAAGAAGGTAGCTCGGGGGTGTGACAGAGAATGGCTCAGGCGTTTTATTGATGCGTTAAAAGGGACCCTGAAGGAAGGAAGTAATGACAGACGAAACCTTCCCCCACCTCACACACACACGCACGCACGCACTCTCTCCATTTCCTGCTGTAATTGACCCATCTTTCTCTACTCTCCTTTATCCCCTCGATTAGACCATCTTTACACCCACTCCCACACACATGCAGACTCTCACACAGATACAACAGATGACCATATTTTGACTCGTCACACCAGATGTGAACAAGAGAGTCAGTGAGTGAGTGGAAGAGGAGGGATGGTGAGTGTGTAGGGGAGCGGGTAGAGATGAGAAGGAGGGAGGACTTGAGGAGGAGAGGTGTGTTTAAGGAGGTAGCGGTGACATTCAGTGTGTAAAATCTGAAGCTGAGGGGGGAGTCTGCAGGGAATCGGAGCAGGTGGGGCCCGTCACATTATTGAAAAAGTGACGCACATGCATACGCCAAGATCCATCACAGGAAACAGAATTTGTACCTTCGCTTTGGACTTTGTCCATGTGTTCACTACGTCCACAGCCTATGCCTACCAGACACTAGGCGACTTTGAAAAGACTTTTAAAAGACTGAAGTCCGACACCCTCTCACATCTAAACACAATGTGTCTTACGTCTCAGAGTTTTTAGTTTTTTTAAGGTTTTGCGAAGACTTGGGATCTTGCAGGGTCACTATTTATAGGACTACAACTAGATTCCTTTTGAGATGATGTCACATCCTGCTCCTGTTGGAAATTTACAAGAAGAAAAACTGTTGAGAAAGAATTGGACAGAAATTGCTACGCCCTCAAAATCCCCGGTGAGTATTTTATAGCTAGCTAACCAGTGCCCCGAATGGGGCTACTTGCAAGCTAACGTTAGCTACTGGAATGTTTGTGAAGGTTCTCAGTCATCCAGGTCATGGTATCCGAGTAAGGGTTAAATCTGCAGCAACTGGACTAGGTTTAGATTCTTGAAGACGTTTCACTTCTCATCCAAGAAGCTTCTTCAGTTCTGAACTGAATGTTTGTTATTAACCTAAGGGCAAACCTACGTTTCAGCTGAAGAGTGCTAGCTTCAGTCATATAAATCGACACACACAAGTGTGTGTATGAGAGAAAGAGAGAGAGCGAGTACCGCGGCCAGATTTATGTGATTGAAGCCAACGATCTTCAGCTGAAACGTAGGTTAGCTCGTAGGCTAATGGCAAACATTCCAGTAGCTAACGATAGCTTGCAAGTAGCCCTGTTTAGGACACTGGTTAGCTAGCTAGCTATAGCATATAGAATACTCACCGGGGATTTGGAGAGCTGCAGTTTTTTTCCCTCTCCACTCTATCGTGGTACAAATGGAAGGACATGTCAAAGAGTTACTCTTGTTCACTCCACAACTCCACCAGTTTCTCCATGTTTACTTTCTACCCCATTTGCTGCTTCCTGTTTGGTGCTGGAGAGATCGCACCTATTGGTTGTTGACCATGTTTGTGTCATTGAACTTACGATAATATTGATCTGACTTTCCAATCCAAATTTATTTATAAAGCACATTTAAAAACAACAAAAGTTGACCAAAGTGCTGTACAATTATACATAAAAAACCATAAAAACAACACATAAAACACTAAGACCAACTTAAAACCAACAGGACATTTAAATAATAAAAGCGTTAAGACCAATAGGAAAGGAAAAAAAAGCAAAAAGGATTAAAATAGTCAACTCTCATGCCGAGCCAAAAGCCAAGGAATAGAAGTGCGTTTGGAGGTTTGATTTAATAACAGGCAGTGTGGGGGACAGCCGAACATGTGGAGGCAGAGCGTTCCAGAGCTTTGGAGCTGCAACTGAAAAGGCTCGGTCACCCCTGAGTTTCAACCTAGACCTCGGGACAGTCAGAAGCAACTGGTCAGTTGATCTGAGTGTCCTTGATAAAAGATGTGGTTTTAAAAGATCAGAGAGATAGGTCAGAGCTTGCCCATTTAGACAGCTTGGGCTGAGTTTTATGACCACCTTACACTAAACGATCGAGATCACGGGAGCGCGCCCTAACCCTAGCTAAACTCTAGTGATTTTATTCCAACATTGGAAATATGTCAGTGAAATCGGTTGAAAAGTCGTTTGGGGGTAAGGTCAGGGTTAGTCACATATACTGTACATATCTCACCAGGACTAACACTTTGATCTGCTGCAGGTGTCGTCACTGACATGTTAGCATTGGGACTAATCACCTTTCTATTCTTGTGCAGTCACGTCAACGAACACATTCACATGTCAAAGTCAATCAGTGCATAATAATCGTACATCGTCGTATTCTCGATTGCTCCATCTCTCCCATCTGAACTGTAGAAGTGTGCCATGAAATAGTTGTTGGTGAGCTGAAAGATCTGAGACAGCTGCAGCTCTCTTTGGGCACTGGCACGCCAGGCTGTCTGATCAAAGCCCCCAGTCACCTCGCCTCACTTCTTCTGTTCAAAGCACACAGTTTTCCTCCGCACTGAGGGATTATTACCAACATTTTAGACACACTCACTTTTGGTTTCATCTCCAAATATAGTGGTTTTGATTAGAGTTGTTCGGGTGATACCGATACCAGTATCGGAAATGCGTCCGATATTGCCCGAAATTCGGTATCCGTATTCGGTATCTGACCAGTACGCCAGTCTATGCACTGATCTGATACCATAAATAATTAACCCTGAAAAAAAATCAACTTGTTTAACCAGAAATCAATTCTTCCTCACCGCTCTAAAACAGTAGCCTTCACCGTGCTGTCACCCCGGATGTATCATGGCTGCCACTGGCAACTACTGTTTTAGAGCAGCAAAGAAGAACTGATTGCAGGTAGTTTGTCACAGCTGTTTGATAACAAAAATAATAATAAAAATAATACTAATAACTGTCTATTATCACGCTGGTATCGGATCGGTACTTGGTATCGGCCGATACCGTATTGGAATCGGTATCGGGATGGAAAAAATGGCATTGGAACATCTCCAGTTTAGATTAGAGGTAGACCGATTAATCAGTTTGGCCATTAATCGGGGCCGTTAGGACATACATCACCGTTTTGCACGGAGCAATAGTCAGCCACAAACACTCTATGACTAAAACCAGCGGCACACTTAGTCAAGGTGGTTTGCTTTGACGGTTTGTCGGTTTAGTACAAAGGAAACGCTGCTGAGTGAGTTTAGTTGAAACAGTCGGGGGAACTTTAGATAATCTTTTGAAAAATGAATTTGAATATATTTCTGTTTTGGGGAGCACATTCTTGCTGATGAAACCAAATCACTTAGTTCACATACAAATATAACTGCATATATTTATGGTGCAAAATATCCCACTGTCACTTTACATGTTGTAAAGACTTGTGAATCTGCAGCAGTAGATATCACGTCCTGATTGACATTCTTTTGGGCCGAACCACTGTCGGCCCAAACATGTCACATCCAACTAACACATCCAGAAACAGCATAGACATTTAAAAATGCTAAACAGTGACATAGTTTTAGATCCATTAGGAACATGCTTAACAGGCTTACTTCTGCCCTTTCAGTTACATATTTCCTATTTGAGGTGGAAGGCACTGAAACTGTGGAACCACCTACAGCCTAGAGGTTAGCAAATACAACTGAGCCAGTAAAGTAATATATGTAGATGTTATACAAATCCGATACCTGACTTTCATTGTCTAGTGTCAGGATGTTACCGCTTTCAACTCGTCTATAGTAGAGAGGCTCTCCATAGTGTGATACATGGAACTTAAAGAGAAGAAAATGGGCTTCAGTTTCTTCTTCTCCTAATTGGCCGTGTTGACAGAATTCATAAATCTTTCCTCTCTGGGTTTGCATTACTTCTCCTGGTGTCCTTTTTTCAGTCTTCACTCTGTGGGCTGAGAGTCTGTACAAAGCTGAAGTATGTTTCTCTCTCTCTCTCTCTTTCTCTCTGTATCATGGATTTATTTCAGTGACTTTTGAATGTGACAAAATCTTTCTATGTGCCGAAGTGTTCCTCTCCTCTCCTCTCCTCTCCTCTCCTCTCGTCTCCTCTCGTCTCCTCTCCTCTCGTCTCCTCTCGTCTCCTCTCCTCTCCTTCTCTCGTCTCCTCTCCTCTCCTTTCCTCTCCCTCTCCCTCTCCCTCTCCCTCTCCTCTCCTTGTTCAGGGTTTTGTGTTTTATTTCTTGGCTGCTTGACTGTAGGACTCAGGCTTCCGGCAGTGAGAAGACACATAAAATAAAAGAGGAAGGGTAGCAGGAGGGTGGTTTGGAGGGTTGAACTTTTTGTAGCAGGTAACATTTGGCACTTAGAGAACTTTTGCCACGGCTTCTTCTCTCTCTCTCGACTACATTTCCTCTCTCTGTGTTGCTCGTTGATCGCTTGCTTTCCTTGTCTGTTAAATTTCCTCTAGTTGATATTTGTCTCTCTACTCTTTTCACAAATTGCCTACAAGCTTCTCTCTCTCTCTACATCTCTGCTGGTCTCACCCTCAGTGTCTCTCTCTTGCTCTCTCTCTCTCACTATCTCTCTGTGTCTCTCTCTCACTCTGCGCCCAGCCAGCCACAGGAATGTATCTCGAGGAACGCCTGGCGAGACGAACTGGATCAAACGAGTTCAGAGCAGCGCTGGAGCCCGGCTGTCTGTAGCTCTCTCTCTCTCTCCCAGCTTCCATCTCTTCGCCCCCTCTCTCCCTCGTCTTCCTCTGCGCTCCCCCTCCCGTTCCTCGTGTCTCCTGCTCCGTGTTTTCTCTCTGTCTCTCTCCCCTCCCCTTCAGGTCTCCCTCTATCCTTCTTGCTTTCCTGCAAAACCCTTTTCGCTGCTCTTTTTCTCCTCTTTTGCTCTCTCTTTTTCTCCCTCTCCGGTCTCCCTCGCTTTCCTTCTCCCTTTTCTCTCAGTCTCTCTCCTCTATTTCTCTGGCACGATATAGAGACAAAGAGATCTTTTGAATGCCTTCGCGTGTAGGAGGTGGACCTCAAGGGAGGGGATCGTGTGGATGTTTGCCCTCTGTGTGTGCGTGTTACACTCTGTTTGTGTGCACATATTAGAGCCCTTTAGCCCAAAGCTTAGTTATAAGAGAGGGGAATGCAATTTGATACAAAGACACACACACACACACACACACACACACACACACAAACACCTTCTTCACATCAGACAGCGAGCCGTGTCGCGCTACCCACCCTGTCTGTCAGTCACTCAGGCGGCACTCCTAATTGGCTTATAATGCCCTTGTTACCATAGAGGGACCCCTTTGCCCCACCCCCCACTTCTGTCTGCTAGCCTGTTTGTTACTCTTCAAAATAGGCCGTCAAGCATGGGGGTGGGTTAATATCTGTGTGTGTGTGTTTGTGTGCATTCATGTGGGGGTTAAGGGGTGGGTGCAGAATCAGGTCTCCCCTAGGGGCACTTGCATAAGAGATGCACTCCCTTCTTTGTCTGGGGGACAGTAGAGAGCTGTGTGGGTGTACGTAGACATCCATACAATCCTGATTTTCCGTTTGCGTGCTTAAGCTTGTGTGTTTATTTACAAATGTGTGTGCATGCATGTGTGCACACAGATAATTAGCTTCTCGTTTGTGCATTAGACTGTTGACTCCTAACAGACTCCCAAGGTCAAAGATCTTCTTGTCTTGACTTGAGTCCTGCTGATTGCTTATTAGAGAGTAGCTGATCTGCTAGCTAGATGCTAGCAGATCTCATGTAATTCTGTGGACTAAACGCGACGACAGTTTTCGGAGCTCCCCGACAAAAAGCCCCCAGATCGGAGGCACATTCACGTTGGCTCGGCGCTCGCACATTATCGCTCGAGCGCTTCGTGTGAACTCTTCAAAGACGTGAGTCAAGAGGCTTTGCCGTTGCATCGCAGACGCATTCCAGATATGTAGCATGCTAAGTATGTGCGACGAATTGTGAGGATCTCTCAAGTCTGAATTAAATATATATTACACCGAGCAAAGTGAAATCTTATACTTACACTGAAGCGTTATTGATGTCGCGGTGCTGTTCGTCAACGTCTGTCACGATTGTTGTTGTGACTACCGCATTGCATTGTGGGATATTTACTGTATGTCTCCATAGTGTCCAGAATTTGCATACTGTAATATTTCACCCGAAATAGTATGCAATTCACATACTATTCATAACAAGGTTTCAGACATACTAAAAAATCTCACGTACTCTTTTAGAGTACTAAATAGAATGTTAGTATGGAATTTGGGATGCAACCTATCATAGTATCACCCTGTAAAGTGGTTATGGCTAACGTGTTCCAGCAGATACAGAACAGCGTTAGCATTCATTTGAAGTCGTGTTTCTGGTCACCCGGTGATTTTAAGTCTAATATTCAGTCTGTTTTTATTTCTGTGTTGGCCTCCGTCAACCCCTGAGGGAAATATCCGACTCTTTAGAAGATAATTGCTCTACTATGTTCATCAGCTAGATGCTAACTTTACCTGTCATGTGTTTGGTGCTGGACAGGTAGCGCACAATAGGTTCATCTGAGGTTTTTTTCTCTCCCGAAAATAGCTGCCTGCTTCGACTGGAAGGGCTGACGAGATTGAACCAAAACACTAAAGTTGTGGGCTGTAATGCCAAAACAATGACTTCAAAGACACTAAAGAGTCGGGTGATAATTCTCTGTGGGTTTATCCCCACAAGCGACCCCTTTCATGTTACACATAGCCATTTGATCCATTGTTAACATGAACATATTGATAAGTGCTACTTTATCAAGTTAAATGTGAAATGAAAATGAGAATTTAGATAATATCAGGGTGGTGCAACTTGCAGGATTTCGTTATTCAGTTTCCTCGTGAAAAGATAATGCAGAAAATGAACACTCCTCGATCATAATCGTTATGATTAACCCCCTGAGACCCGCGGGTGACCCCGACCGACTTTACTGTCTTTCAGAGAGCAGGTTCAGTTTTGGAGCTGAAAAGTGAAGGTCCAGATATCATATGAAACTAAAAAAAAACTAAGGAATCCATTGGTACCATGTAGTGTATATAGCGTGTTGGGAAGGAGGCTAAATAACACTCCAAAATTAGGTTAAATTTTGCAGAGGAAAAACTGGCATGGTCATTTTCAAGATATGTGAATGAAAATTAGTTCTATGGTAAAGTTTCCCCTTTACAGACATGCCCACTTTATGATAATCACATGCAGTTTGGGACATAAACCATGCCGTTTTTTAAATGCAGTATAAATATTTTATTTTCGCCTATTCTAAAATGGTGTGTTTGAACATTTCTGCAAACTGGGGTCCCTAAACAGTCTTGGAATTACATAAATTGGGTATCACTGTAAAACTTAGACTTTTGTGGATCCAATGAGCCCAATTGTATTCATGTGTGATGGTGTTAGTCCCCATAGTAGCAATTTCATTATTTTTTCATGAAACTTTACAGCCACAAACTAGAGACCTAGGGCATTCAGAGGATGGATGGCTTTCCTAGGTAAATTGACAATAAGGGGGTTTCTGAGCAGTTTACACAACAGAAGTGCTCGCCACCCAATCACCAAAAAATGCAATTCTTGCAGAAATCTCAAATGTCAAAAGTTTTTGAAACCAAATCACAGCATGGATTTTTCTTTGGTGTTCATCAAGGCCTTGGTGTCTTAATGTGGTATTTTGGAGTGATTATTAATTATTTTTATCTATTTTCGACAGGTAAAAAATTGTTAAATTTAGCACCAAATCTGTGTAACAAATGGTATCAACCCAAAAATTGCTGCAACAACTTATGAGACATAATAGAGCATGGGGATGGCCATCATATACTTATATCATAATGTTCTAAACCCTTATACACTTTCACAATTTATTTAAATTAATTAATTCATGTTTATTTCTGATTTATGATGAGAACAACTTGACACACAGTGCTGCATCTCAAATTAATCTCCAGGTTCCCAGCTTTCAGATGATGTACACCACTTCTATGTGACATCTACTGTTGACCGCGAGCAGAAGTTATAGTTTGAGAGTGCTAGAAATTTGCTTCTATGCTCGAAAAGGACTATAGCAACTAGTTATACATTACAGTATATAGTAGTAGCCTTTCAGAGTTATACCTGAGCCAACCCTTGGTCATTAGCAGGGTTGTAGAGCCGGGTTGGATTAACCCTTGCTGACCCAATCGTAGCAACCGCAAATAGGATTTTTCTGGTTGTTGCTTTGTAGTGAAAGCTGTATCTATAAACTGGGAATTCCTTTCTCTTTGTCTCTGTCTGTCTCTGTCTCTGTCTGCCTGTTTTCCTCTCTCTCTCTCTGTGTGTAATTGTCCAATGCCTCTTTAAACCACATGCCGTTTTAAATAAGGAAGTGGCCTGCCATCCTCTCATTGGCTGCTTTAGTGGCTTGTGGGCGGGTTATAGCCATTGCGACTGAGTAGGGGATAAAAGCCGAGGCGGCTCCTGAGCCGAGGCAGGCTGTGCGTTTCCAGATGATCTCCCGACGGCAGACACACACACACACACACACACACACACACACACACACACACAGACACACACACACAAGAAAAACAGTGTGACAGTTCAACGGAGATGAGTGAGCTGTGTCTGTGTGGGTGAAGAGGAGGAACAGATGAAGTAAATGTAGAATAAGAAATGGAGGCAGGGGCGGGATAGCTATAGCTCGGATGAAGAGCTTGAGAGAGGACGGCGATATCACAGGAGGTAAAAATGATGAGAGATGAGAACAAGACAGGAGAGAAGGGGGAAATTGGAGATGCGGGGAGCGCAGCAGAGAGGGGAAATTAGAGTAAAAAAGGTTGAGACGGAGGACGTGGTGCTGGAGGAAAGCGCAAGGAAAAGAAAAAAAAAAAAAAACATGAAGAAAATGAGGGAGGTAGGAGGAGAGATGTGCATGTCACAGCCGGAATGAACGAGAGGGAGGATGGAGAGTGAAGGGAGGAGGGAGGAGAGGAAAGGTACATGTGACAGGGAGAGAAGGATGGATGAGGTGGGAGGGGAGGAGGAGAGCGGCGTATGTCAGCTAGAGAACAATAAGAGGCGTTCATGACACGTCTCCGGGGGTATCGACTCGACGTGTTCCTCCTAATAGGAGCTAAAATAATTAATAACTTCCTCTGACGCCTTCTTTCTCTGCCTTTATTTCTCTCTCTCTCTCTGTCGCTCACACACACACACACACACACACACACACACACACACACGCCGACTCACTTTCTCTCTTGACATACAGGGAACCCATTGAGACACTGCACACATGCACACACACACACACACACACATGGTGAGTAAAGAGCAAACTGGTTGTCTGTCTGATTCTGTTGTTGGATATAAACCTCCTAAATTCACACACTGCACACACACACACACACACACACACACGCGCTACAACGTAAAGCCATGTAATCGTGCACCACTAACAAACCCCTTCCTCTGAAAACACACACATGCACACACACACACTGTAGTGAGATGGAGAGACAGATACAGAGAGGGAGAGTCCTGTTCTAATGTTCACTCACATGAATAAGTGATGGTGTTAAGAAGCGACAGTCTGGGTGGGAGGGCGGTCGGGCAGAGTGTGTGTGTGTGTGTGTGTGTGTGGGGGGGGTGTTAAGGGTGTATGTGCATGCAGACACACACGCACTTATTTTTTGCATGAGCGGTTCCTTAGGAACCCCAGAACCAGCGCTCTGGAACAAAGCCTACCGCTGGTATTCCTCAGTGTTGGTGGTGTGTGTGTGCGTGTGTGTGTTCATTGTGTTTCATGGCATGTGTGTGACATGCGGATGTTTATGGCCTGGGGGCATGAGGGGATAGAGAGCGAGTAGGAGGAGGAAAAGGCAGAATTACAGATAGGGAGGGAGGGGAGGACCAGTGAGGAGAACAGGGTGAAAAAGAGAGAGAGAGAGAGAGAGAGAGAGAGCGCGAGAGCGAGAGAGAGACGAGTGTATGTAGTCATTGAGATGTTGAAAGCGAGCCGCAGGCAGTCTGTGTGCTCTCTCTCTTTATCCCCCCCTCCTCTCTTCCACCCCTCTCTTTCTCTCCCTCGCTCCTCTTTGTGAGCCTGGAGAGCAGATAAAAGCCGTCCTAGTCTTGAGGACAATAACGGCCATCACAGCTTTGCTGCAGTCAGCGTCGCCTACCTGCCTCCTCTTGTCTTTGCAGCATGAGAAAGTGTCTCCGGTGCCAGCTTTATGTTAGCGCCCGCTGCACACAGCCAGTGACCGTCTGCATAGATTCTGTAGCGAGCTTAGTCTCGTGTCACACCAAACCCTTTCCACTCCTTTTGTACTCGTCACATAAGCTCCTCGCACACATGCAGCTGCAACATTGCAGGGTACTGTATCTGGGTAAGGTAGCACTTTTTTCTTTGTTCAGATTCGGCTGTATGGAAGGACATAGTCTGCGATGTGCCTGTTCACCGATTACAGAACTGTTCTGGACAGATGAGGCTCTTTCTTGTGTTTCACCACGGGGGGCAGCACAGCTGGAAAAATGAAAATAGAGAGGAGGAGGGATGTGAAATCTCACATACTGTATGCTGTTCAAAACTATACAGATGCCTAACACTCTCAAGTCTAACCCCAGATAGTGTTACTGTGGTGGAGTTACGGCAAAACATGTTTTCACATGGTTATTTTTTCATATCAGTAGATAAATAAATAAGTCCTGCAGCGTGGAGTGTTTTCAGCCAGGAAGCTCATAACTCGGGTCAGATACGAGAGTAAATTGCTATTAAGAAAAAAAGCAACAGAATAAATTAAAGTGTTAATCGATTGAAATAGTTAATCGTGATTAATCACAAAAAAAGTACCTTAAAGGGAGATTCGTCAAGTATTTAAGACTCGTATCAACATGGGAGTAGGCAAATATGCTTTCTTTATGTAAATGTAGGTATATATTTATTATTGGAAATCAATTAACAACACAAAATAATGACAAATATTGTCCAGAAACCCTCACAGGTACTGCATTTAGCATAAAAGATATGCTCAAATCATAACATGGCAAACTGCAGCCCAACAGACAACAACAGCTGTCAGTGTGTCAGTGTGCTGACTTGAGTATGACTTGCCCAAAACTGCATGTGATTATCATAAAGTGGGCATGTCTGTAAAGGGGAGACTCGTGGGTACCCATAGAACCCATTTACATTCACATATCTGGAGGTCAGAGGTCAAGGGACCCTTTTGAAAATGGCCATGATAGTTTGTCCTCGAGAAAATGTAGCGTAAGTTTGGAGCCGTTATTTAGCCGTTAGCTAGTATGACATGGTTGGTACCAATGGATTCCTTAGGATTTCTAGTTTCATATGATGCCAGCTATGCTAGAGTGAAAACACCGTTTTAAAACGAAAACATATTAGTGTGGATGTAGCCTAAGGGGTGAGTTACAGTGGTGTAAAAATGGTTGGCAAACACAGTTTTGTATCATGTAACAACAACTTGTATATTGCGGATATACAAGCGATCTTCTGGTTTTCCTTTTTTGAGTGACGAATACAGACTACCGCTACCTGCTGGTATGGAGAGTTATTACATCTCACGCAGGCGCAGAACGTACGTGCTATTTGGCTGTAGTCTTTGCGGTGTGTTCGAGTGCAACGTTTTGGCTAAACCAAAGGCATCGTGAGGCGACACAACAGGCAACCTTCGTCACCGCTAGTTCCCTGATGTCAGCTTGGTGTGTCTGGGCCTTATAGCTGTTATTTCCATAGCTCAGGGTTGGCCTTACCACCGTGCTGGCATTAAACTCCATTATTTTTTAATTGCGCTGTGTGTTTGTGATGTGTGCGGTTAAGGCTGAGTTTTTGCGTTGAGCGTCGCACACTATGTGAGAGTCTGCAGCTCTAAAAGTATGTGTAACCCATAACATATTTGTTTGTGTGTGTATGTGTGTAGCTACATTAGCAGATGTGTTTGGCTGGAAGTCATTTATATGGTAATGATGTCATTTACCTCTGAAATGCATCTTCCTCAACACTGCCAAATAGGGCTTATCCATACTGGCAAAGGTTTGTGTGCGCGTGTGTGTGCGTGCGTGCGTGCAACACCTGTATCCTGTAATATATCAAGATGAATTGTATCTGCGTGTGTGTGTGTGTGTGCGCGCGCACAGCAGTTAGGTTACCTTATGTTGATAGGAATGTGAAATTGCCATGTTTTGGGGAAATGCAGAAGTCATTTGTCCAGAGCAAGTCAAAGCCCGCAGCTACACAGCCTCACTTCCCTTTTGCTGATGGGCAGCAGTGTGCACACACATGCAGGGCCATACGACACACACACACACACACACACACACACACACACACACCACTTGTTTATGTTTTTGTCAAAGAAAAAAAAGATGATCTAAACAGGCAAGATGCATTCCCACACTCTCCTGCAAGGTGTTTAATATCTTCATAACCACAGTGCTCATGGGCACAGACGACTTCACCTTTCTCAGATATGGCAGCCACCACATAGACCTGTTTTGTACACACATACACAGACACACACATGCTTATGCCGGGTACACACTACACGCGCCGATTTGGGGCTCCGATTTCCCCTCCCCTCCCGACAATCATCAGCAAAGCCCGGATTTTTTGATGGTTCTAAAGATTATCTCTCCAGATATTTCTGTGGTGTGAGGTTTGTAAACAGTGTTTTTTACATCCCCCGATCGGCTCGGAAGTCCATCCTGGCCGCTCTGATTTCAAATCGTGAATATTAAACATGTTCAATATTTATGATCGGATGTCCTTTGTGTGTGGGGAACCCTGAGGACAGCTCACACACAGTCGCGTGGGAAGAAACACCAATTGGGAACCAAGCTGACTGAAGCAGAGGGACATCCACCGCCGTCATGGCGGCCGCGGCTAATGCATGAGCTAATGCAAAAGGCGAAGCATAAAGTAGTAGTAAGATGGACCTCAGAAATGGAAGACCAACTAGTTGATTTGCGGCAACAATACGACTTAATTCATCCATCCTTCGTCAATTTTCAGTACAAAGTAGTGCAAAACTAACATCCTACCCGTCGTCCGCCATGTTTTTTTTAACGCTAAAGTCACGTTTGATAACGAGAGATTTTGCGTGATTTCAGGTTTTGAGAGTCGGGCCTTTTGTTGTTCATGAATGAATCTGTTAGTGTGTGGTCTGCTGTTTTGGCCAAATCGTTGCTCACCACACACTATAAGAACAAAACTGTTAAATTCAACATGACATGTCGATATGTGTGGGGTCTCTAACATTTTCAACATCTGGTAAGATTTGAAACATCTTTAAGTGTAGGCCAGCTTTTACCTGCAGCGGCCCCGAGGAGGTAATGTGTGTGAGCTACGAACCCTCATTTTTATGATGGACAGACGGCAGTAAGCGATCCTCACTGCAGATTTGACCCAATGAGCCCCGGAGCAGCACTCGCCCTCATTAGAACACCAGCACGCCTCCGTCCACCCTCGTAACGCGTTCATATATGTGTGTTTGTTTGTATGTGTGTGTTCTGGTTTTCGCTGGTATCCACAGGACTGGAATAACCACACAGAGCTCGTCGCTTTGGCGATAACTATCATTAACACGCTGATTACAGGTCTGAGCATCTTAAAATAACACATACACACTGGGGCAGTGGATCAATACTTGCATGCTGGGGTAATGACAGGTCTGCCTGCTCTGCACAGATGAGAGAGATGATGCATAACGCAGGGCGGTATGGATGGAGGGGGGATGTAGTGAGAGAAACAGAGAGGAGGGGATGGATACTGAAAAAGAGTGGGGTAGGGAGGTGAAGAAAAACCAAAGAAGAGTGATAGAGATGGAGTTTAAGAGGGAAGGTAGAAGTCTGTTGGATTTGGTATAAAAACTACTACGGCTGGGATGATAAACCATATTGAATTGGCACCCAAGTATCATGATAGTATCACGATAACAAATATGTAGTACAATTTTTAAGTATTGCGATTCTACAAGAATTGCGATTTGATATTGCGATTTATTGTGATTTTTGTTAACTTTTTTAACACTAGACCATGGGAAAAAGTTGAATCATACACTTCTACGGACTTTTACTTTAGAAAATATCTAAATTAATACATTACAAATGTTTGATTTTCAGCATGTATGTAGTCAGAGATGTCCTGAAGTCAAATATATCAGTCATTGTCAGGCTTTATGTATAAACATTTTTCCAGCAACCCAAAAATCTAAAATAAAGACATTTCCCTCCTAATTTAGTGGTATTTTCCTTTTATTTATAAGGGATGTGTAATGTTTAATACTTGAGGTGAATATAATCCATCAATCTTATTTCCATATACAGTATGTATTTTGCATTTACAGTTCTCTTTGTTAACACCTTATTTTGGAAAATCGGACGTAGTCACACGTTTATACTTCCTCTAACTTTGCCAAGTCTGTTGCAAGCTCTCCCGTCAGCTCCGTTCTCCTTATACATCCATGGTCAGCTCCATCGGGCCGTTTGAATGCATTTAACATAAATGTCAGTATATGGGTGCTCTACAGTTGTGGCGTCGGCCGATTTGACCACGGAGATGAGAGTGACGGCTGGCTTGACCGCATGTTACCGCAATGCGATAACGTTTCCTGTCCATGACAGATTTAGCATGCAGCTTTAGCCGTGACGTCTAGCTCTGCTTTTCTTAGCAATGTGTGAAACTCAAAGTGTTTCCATACTTTACTGTATGTGTTTATCACGTTTAACCGCCTTTTTCTACTTTCTCGTTACGGCTCGCTTGGGTTTGTTTTGTTGACGGATGTGGAACGGATATGACATCACGTTACTCAGACTACAACACTAAAAACGGTAACTTCTGTCTACCTCCATATAGACTCAAATTAAACAAATATATTGATTCTGGCATTAAAAAAACGATTTAAAAATCTTAAGAAACAAAATCACGATACATAGGTGAATCTATTTTTTTCCCCACCCCTAAAAACTACAGTTCAGGACATGAGGGGAGTGAGAATGGTCTCACACATACAAACACAGCAAACACAGAAACAAACACCACATCAGCACATAGTCGTTGTTGCATTAAATGAAGATCACTCTGCCATGAGATGGGATCAACAGGATGAGAGAGTGAGACAGAAGGAGAGGCAGAGATGGATAGGGAGGTGGATAGTAGAGGTCTTGATAGATTAGTCTTTCTATATCCTGGCTCCCCTCATGAGTTCTGCCCAGAGGCAGAGTGGTGAGCAAACACACTCAGATACATGCCAGGCTTGGATGGACACACAAATCCATTCACTGGAAGAACAATTAGTTGAATCTTTTACTAACTAAAAGCAACAATACCATAATGAAAAAAATAGTTAAAGGGAAAAGTTGTGCATTGAAAATATTTCTTGTATGTATAGATGACAAGAATGTGTAAAATGTGCAAGAGTTATTAGTAGTATATAGGGGTAAGGAGAAAAATCGATTCACCTATGTATCACAATTTTTTTTTTTTTTTATGATTTTGAAATAAATTTTTTAATGCCAGAATCGATATATTTGCTTCATTTTAGTCTCATCCACATTATTGAAAACATCTAAATATTCAGCCATGATATTGAAAATCTTTTAGGTGACACTAAGCTACACCTTCTCTACTCCAACACAACAAACTCTGCCCGGATAGTACTCGCGTTTCCACCATGGATGTATTCCGCAATTCCACCGTTGTCTTCCGGCAACACGTCACCCCGGCCAGAGACTTTTCCTCGAGCTAGACTCTTTCCATAATGTTGTCAGACACTTATAATAATAATCACATAACAATCAGAGCCTGTCATAGCAAGAACAAACACTTTTAGTGGACGTAAATGACGATGCCAGCTTGCCCCAATAGCACCATATTGTAGCCTGTGAGCGGTGATAATAACACGTTAACGAAATTTGTTTTTAATGCAACTTGTGATTTTTAAGTTGTAGGAGGCTCAGATTTAAAGCTAGTGTTAGTGAAGATATAGGTATCATATGAAACTAGAAAACCTGTCATGTCATACTAGCTTGTCGTGAAGGAGGCTAAATGACGCTCCAAACTTACGCTAAATTTTGGTGAGGAATAACTGGCATGGCCATTTTCAAAGAGGTCCCTTGACCTCTGACCTCAAGATATGTGAATGCGAATGGGTTCTATGGGTACCCACGAGTATACATACATTTGCATAAAGCAATCACATTTGCCCACTCCCATGTTGATAAGAGTATTAAATACTTGACAAATCTCCCTTTAAGGTACATTTTGAACAGATAAAAAATGTGTGTTGAATCGCGATTAACTATGAACAATCATGAGATTAATCATGATTCAATATTTTAATCGATTAACAGCCCTAAATGTAACACATTTCATTCCAAAATGTCCCTGTCATTAATGTTGGTCTAATCGAGCCCTGATAACAGAGGAAGTTGTCCCATTCCAACAGGTGTCAAAAGGTAACATGCCAGTCAGGCACAGTCTGTACACGCAAATGAGTTAAATCACCTGTATCACCAAGGGTGTGTGGTGGCTTTAAAATGCTGATGCATTAACCTGTAAGAACATTTTAATGTTGTATTTGGCTACCGTGTGGTTAGACTGCTCTTACTACCCTCTGAAATGTAATGCAAATTCTTAGGCAAAGTGTCAGTACTTCAAATGTATAGTCAAGTACAGTACTACAGTAAATCTAACACACGTTAGCTCAGTCTCAAACACACACACACAGAAGTGTGGCTCAGAAACACACACACGGTCTTACTACATTTTCCAAATGCCAACCCATTATAAAGGACCTAGATTATTTGTGTGCGTGTTTGTGTATTGCATACTTGGATCTTGCATTTTGTTTCCTGAATGCATGCATACTAGGTTGGACTTTGTTCTTTCCAGGTCTAGTTGAAATGTGTGTTTAGGCTGTGTAAACACATGAATACATACGCTCACGCACACACACATTCAAAGAATTGCACAGCGGCGAGGCAACAGCAGTCTACTACTGCATGACCTAGTTATGCACACAGAAAAATTAGAGAGAGAGTGAAGGCAGCCAGGAAGAGAGAGCTGGAATAACATTATTTTACTCAGACAACATCCTGCTGCCATCTCATCGGGTGATTTATCGTGGCTGAAATGATAGAGCAAGTCGATCAACCGATTGGTCAGTCCACAGGAAAGCGTTTGATAATGAAAACATCTTTTGATAGAAGAAGAAGTCTTGCAGCCTGGATGTACTGTACAAGAGGCCGCCGAGAGAGGAATAAGGAGACGGGTGTCGTGACTCAAGCTAGTGGGATGTTCTCTCGTGTGGCCATCGATCTGCACAACTAAGGACATCTGGAGCACACACACCAGCTCAATGGGTTCATTCCTCCCAGAAAGGCGCACACACACTCTTCCCCATTCAGCATGTCTTGTGGTCAACACACACATTTAACACACACTCATTCACACTGACGCGTGTGTGCAGCCAGTGAGATTCTGGCGTCGCTGCCAAGTAGCCATCAGGGCCCCTCCGCTCGCTGCCACAGTGATCTGTTACCATAGCAGCCTCTCTCCCTCGCTGTAGCGCTCGCTCTCTCTCTTCCCCCTCAGCTCAGAGGCAACAGCGTAGAAAGGGAAAACTGGTGAAAAGACGGGGGGGTTAGAGGGGGGGGGGGGGGACTTGTCGTTCCTGCTACTGAGCATCCATAAATCTGTGTGTGTGTGTGTGTGTGTATGTGTGTGCACCAGTCTGCCCTCACGACAGGCTCTGGCGGAGGCAGAAGCCGACTGGGTTTTCGACACAGCCAATCGTACGCTGGCCCTCTGTGGCACATTGCCCGACCGAGCCAATCAGAGGAGCCCCTGTGAAACTCACAGATATACACATACAGCACTAATATTCATATTACATACAAACATATTTTGTTTTTGGCTGCAGATGTCATCCTCTACATGTGTGATGATGCAAATCCATATGAAGAAAACAAATCCTGTAGGGATGCACTGATAGCGGGTTGGATATCGGGCCAATGCTGACTCAAATAGCTGTACGGGATATCGGTGTCAGTGGGGCCGATCTATTCAATTAAATTCTATGTTTATATACCATAAACATTATATACTGTAATTCTGTTTAGGTTTTGAACAATTTGTTGCTGCATTAAAAAGGTTTACACCTGAATTGTAGTTCCTGTTAATTTTGAAGATTTTACTACCAAGTTGCGGGTGTATAATATATTATTTTAATGATAAATAACAATTCAGAAAATGTATATCTATGTATGTATTTATTTGTTACATTTTGTTTAACAAAGTTCACACCCAGTGAGGCACACAGATTATTTATTAAACACTGGTATCGGATAGGGATGCTAATTTTGAAAAACAATCTTAACCGATAACCGAACCTCGTTAACCGATTATTAACCGTTAACCGACAAGATAAGTGCACGCAGCGATGCGCCAACTGCAGTGTATGGATCACAACAGAGAACTGAGTCCCCAGTTCACCGTCAGGAGAGCTACTGTAGCACCCACGATTCTGTGTGTAATGTCGCGGACATGCAGCCACTTTCCTAGTAAAAGTCTCCACCGCACATTTAATTTAGTTTAGCAGGTTGTCAGCTGTGTGTCTGCCCAGCGTAACGATAGCGATTGTCCGACAAACAGAGTGTATTTTTGTCCTACGTTAGCAGCTGTAGCTCTGCTGGTAGTTTCGTGCTCGCCGCCACTCTGTCATTGCGGCGTAACTTTTGCGAGTGTCCGACAGACCATGTGTGTGTGTGTGTGTGGTGGCGGTGAGTGTGGGTTTATCGGTGGTGTTACAGCTGTGAACATAGCTGTAGCAGACAGTGTGTGCACAGTTTATTTGTGTGTGGATAAATGCTACGAGGCTACAACTCGCTCCGCTCAAGCGAGCCATACTTCCTGTATCTTGCAACGCCGGCTCAGTCTCTCTTAAGGTGGAAGATATTTCCTTTTAACCGTTTCACCGATAGCGTTAATCGGTTAAAATGCTTAATATCGGTTAACGGTTAAACGGTTAATTATTAACATCCTTAGTATCGGATCGGCCGATACCCAAAGCTCAGGTATCGCTATCAGTATCGGGACTGAAAAAGTCAGATCGGTGCATCCCTAAAATCCTCCAACTGATTTTCCACCTGTCTCTCTCATCCTTTTCATTCTCTCTCTCTTGTACGTGACTCTCTGTTGCCGTTTTTCTTTTGCTCTGTTGCTTTCTCTCTTTTACCCAGTCACTGTCTCACCTTCTTTCTGTTTCCTGCTCTGTGTGTTTGATGTCGCCCATGTTGAGTTTAGCTGGCCTTTCTTGCTTTCTCTTTTGTTGTTGTGTCCAGGGAGGACAGGTGTTGGACACAATCTGTCCCTCTCTCTCTCTCACACTGTCTCTCTCTCTCTCAATGTCTCTCTCTCTCTCTCTCACTGTCTCTCTCTCTTTCTTGCACACAGAAACCCTCACATACACACACACACACACAGCTGTCAGACCCCTCCTGGTGACCATCTGGCCATGAAGCCAGGAGTCCCCCCCCCCCCACCCCTTCACTCTTTCTTTTCCTCTCTTGTTGTACTATTCGTTTTCCATATCTACAGTCCGGACTGGAAACTTTTTTTCTTTGGCATCAGTAGCTAATAAAATACATATTTCATTGCTTTCCTGTGATATTGACAATATAATAGACCTTCCGAACAATGGCTGGACACCTTCCAAAGTCACCAACAGATCAGAGAAGCAACAGGCAGACCAGTATATGTTCTGATCAAGATTTAAAGCAGGAGTAGGCAGGTTGGAGCAAATATGATTTAAAAAAAATGGTCAGTATATCCATACAGTAGTGCATAAGACAGGTAATCTGAAAAAATAATCATGTTCCTCTGTGTCCTCCGGTGCTCCTAGCGGCATCTGCAAGATTTCACAGACCGGAGGAAAACAACCAATCAGAGCCGAGCTGGAGCCTTGCCGTCTCTGAACAGCTGTCAATCACTCGCAAACTCCGATCAAACGATCAAACTAGGCAGCGCTTATCAAATATGAATCAATATTCTGTTTCTGTAATGCCTATTTCTCACATAAAATGTTTTCAGAAACATCTTGTAGTGTACTGTTTAGCTGTAAAATGAGAAAGTTTGTGACCCGGCAGCCATGTTGAGATCAGTTGAGGAAATACCAAGCACCGCCCACCAGCTGGAGCAAACTTTCTAATTTTGCAGGTAAACAGTACACTACAAGATGTTTCTGAAAGCATTTGATGCAAGAAATAGGCATTACAGTAACAGAATATTGATTCATATTTGATCAGAGCTGCCTAGTTTGACTGTTTGATCGGAGTTCATGAGTGATTGACAGCTGCCTCCGTTGAATGAACAGCTAATAGGAACGTTATCTCTCTGAAATGACCTGTGATTGGCCAATGGAGATTTTTTTAAAGCCTTAAAACAGAGCTATGAGGAGGTGCAGAAATCTAGTTTTCTCTCAGAACACTTGAATTACAATATGCTGAAAGGTTATTATGGAATTTTTTCCCAATGATGCAAAAAACATTCGGCCTACTGCTGCTTTATATAGAGAGATAGAGTCCCAATCTGATTTTGATATAATATGGGTAAACAGTGCACACTTCGCACACTTGGCCTGGTTCATAGATATTAGCACAGCCAAAAATATTTCTGAATACTTCTGCATTAAGAAAATATAATCTGTATAACAGCTTTCCTTTAATGGTTTCTTATAATATTTTGTACAGTACCCTTTAGTGTTTTGATAGGAGTCAGACAGGAGAGTCATTTTGAAAGGTTCAGGACAGGATTTAGACAGCCTTTATTCATCCCAAGCATTAACAAAACACTGGAGGTCAGACACAGCAAGCTAGAATGAAAGTACTGGAAAGGATTAATTTAACTAAATAATCTCTAAATACAATAAATGTTCCAATGAAATATGAACATAGGTATCCCTACAATGCATATGGTTTTGTTGAGTCATTTGGGGGTATATTTTCCTTGTTACCCCAATTTGAAATGTCTGGTTTTATTTGCACCGGCATCCTTGTCGATGGTAAGTCCACAGTTGGCCTGGGTAGAGTGCAGACAGGGACACTGGGTAGTTGTGCTGCTACCTCCATCACACAGCGGGCAGTGGCTTGTTTTCACCTGTCACCTAGAGAGCTTAACACCTACAAGTAGGGCTGGGCGATTGAACGATCTCGAAAATGTTCACGTTTAGGGCTGTCAAAGTTAACACCATAATAACGTGTTAATGCAAATTCGTTTTAATGCTACTAATTTCTTTAAAGCATTAACGCAATTTGCGGTTGCGGCAGGCTCAGTTTTAAAGCTAGATTTAAGATACTGGCATCATATGAAACTAGAAAACCTAAGGAGTCCAGCGAGGAAAAACTGGCATGGCCATTTTCAAAGGGGTCCCTTGACCTCTGACCTCAAGATATGTGAATGAAAATGTGTTCTATGGGTACCCATGAGTCTCCCCTTTACAGACATGCCCACTTTATGATAATCACAACAAACTCTGCCCGGCTAGCACTCGCATTTCCAATATGGATGTGTTCCAATATTCCCCCGTTTTCTTTTCCTTGAGCGAGAATCTTTCCATAATGTTGTCAGACACTTATAATAACAATCAGAGCCTGTCATAGCAAAAACAAGCACTTTTAGTGGACGTAAATGACGGTGCCAGCTTGCCCCAATAGCACCATATTGTAAGCCTGTGAGCGGTGATAATAACACGTTAACGCAAATTCGTTTTAACGCAGCTTTAATGCAACTTGTGATTTTTAGGTTGTAGCAGGCTCTTTTTTAAAGCTAGTGTTAGTGAAGATACTGGTTTCATATGAAACTAGAAAACGTGTCATGTCATACTACCTTTTCTTGAAGGAGGCTAGATGATGCTCCAAAATTACGTTAAATTTTGGTGAGGAATAACTGGCATGGCCATTTTCAAAGGGGTCCCTTGACCTCTGACCTCAAGATATGTGAATGTAAATGGGTTCTATGGGTACCCACGAGTCTCCCCTTTACAGACATGCCCACTTTATGATAATCACATGCAGTTTGGGGCAAGTCATAGTCAAGTCAGCACACTGACACACTGACAGCTGTTGTTGCCTGTTGGGCTGCAGTTTGCCATGTTATGATTTGAACATTATTTTTTCTGCTAAATGCAGTACCTGTGAGGGTTTCTGGACAATATTAGCTCTCCAGCTGTGAGCTTTTCAGCACCGTAGTGCTGTTGTGCTCCTGCTCCCGCCACTATTGACAGTCTGCGGCGATGTCGGTAACCCGAACCGTCAAGTTCTTCATAGATCTAGCCTCTTAATTTCTCAAAGTGCACCAGATTGATCGATTTAACTTTAAAATGTACAAAAGTTTCTTCCAGGGGAGCGAGCTCCCCCGGACTCCTCTAGAGGGTCCGAGAACCACCCATCTCAGTCTCACAAAATCCTGTGGAAAACCCTGATGAAACCTGTTGGGATTTGTAGAAGAGCAGTGTCGCATTTCGTTAATTACTAAAGCAAACGCAATAAAGTGATTTTGTGATGATTATCACCTTGGTGGGATTCACTTAATTTGAGCACCCACGGGCAAAAACATAAATCGGTGACATATTTTTTTTTGGCTTTGAAATTAGAGCAAAAGAAATATTACAAATGGAAGCAAGCTATGCTAATCTTTAGCTCTATGTATTTCTCAAAGCCCAACTTATAGTGTCAAACTAATCTTAACAGGAATGTACTTAAAGGATATGAAATGACAAATTGTTTCTGCTTCTGGGTTTTGTAGGGATCATTTTCTATCACAAAATAATTACCTCTTGTAAGTCTAAACATGATTATTTTTTTTAATCGGCTAAATGTAACAAATTGCAGTATTTTTTGCGTCTTCCTTCGCGGGCAGTAGAGGATGGGAGTGGCTGTTTCAGTAAGTCTCACTCATTCAGTGTGCTTTAAGACAAACTTTGAATCCCAGTTTGTCTCGCTACGAACAAACTAGGAAGAACAATAAAGGGGTTTCAATCACACAGATACCGCATGATTTTGTAAAGCTAGCAAGTCAACAGTTGTTGCTGTTTGCTCTGTTGTTTCATGTCAGCACTAACATTTTTTATTTAAATCATCGGCGTCCCGTCGTGCAACAGAACTCTGTAATGTCACCGTGCAGAAATATCCCACTAATCATCCTTTAGCACGCTTTACTTTTGCCTGTTTCTTTCCCCTGTTTCTCCTTCTCCCTCTCTGGTGTGTAGTTTTATCGTAGCTGCTGGCGGAGCCCATGTTGTTGAGTAAGAGAGGGAGGGGGAGGAAGAAGGGATGGGGTGGGAGGGGGAGAAAGAGAGAGAGAGAAAGAGAGGGGGTGGATCTGTTGATTTACTAAAGACTCAAACACGACCAGTCTCCCCTCCCACACACCCACTCACACTTCCCTCTCCTCATCTCTCCCTTTTCCTCTCTGTCTCTCTCTCTCTCTCTCTCTCTCTCTCTCTCTCTCTCTCTCTCACCCCCCACCCCCTCCTGGCGTGATGGTACAGCTCCAGAAACAGGAAGGAGCCGCAGCTCTATAAATAGAGAGGAGCTGCTCAGCCAGGAACCACACACACACAAACACACACACACGCACACACACACAGTTTCCCCTCTCTCGTCCCCTCATTTTCTCTCTCTCTCTCTCTCTCTCTCTCTCTCTTTGTTGCTTCTCTGCTTGCCCTCTTTCTTACTTACACTTTATCTCGAAAACATAAACACACACACACTCAGACAAACACACATGCAGAGATGCACGCACTCAAACGCACACAGTCCTTGACTTGGATGATAATTAGTCGTGCATTTAATGCTAATTGTTGGTAAATGTGTCTGTTAACACACACTGCTGCTTAACCTACTGCCTTTTGCTTTCTTTCACTCTTTCTTTCTCTCTCAAACACACACACACACACACACACACACACACACACACACACACACACACACACACACACACACGCACACTCACACTCACACTCACTAAGGTCTCTGTCATTGAGTCGGGGGGTCGGAGATAGATGGATGGGGAGGGAAAAAGTGATGGTTTTCTGTGGCCGCTAGGTTTTTATGTCAGGTCAGCAGGTTTGAAACTGCTGATGACACACGTACATGTGCACGCTCACACTCTTTCTTTCTTACTTACTGCACACACCCACACAAATCACATATAATATATATGAGAAAACGCTGTAATAAACAAAACCACAATAGTGTTTATTCTGTCTGTGTATGTGTGTGTGAGTGTGTGTGTGTTAGTATTCTACACTAACAACTATTTAAATACATTCCTCTGTTTTGCTTTGTCATGGAAATGTGCATGGATTCTATTTTTATTGGGGCTGTCAATCGATTAAAATATTTAATCGCGATTAATCGCATGATTGTCCATAGTTAATCACGATTAACCACAAATTCATCACACATTTTGTATCTGTTCAAAATGTAGCTTAAAGGGAGATTTCTCTCTTCATCAACATGGGAGTGGGCAAATATGCTTGCTTTATGCAGATGCATGTATGTATTTATTTCTGAAAATCAATTAACAACACAAAACAATGACAAACATTGTCCAGAAATTGTCCAGCTGTCAGTGTGTCAGTGTGCTGACTTGCCCCAAAACTGCATGTGATTATCATAAAGTGGGCATGTCTGTAAGGGGGAGACTCGTGGGTACCCATAGAACCCATTTACATTCACATATCTTGAGGTCAGAGGTCAAGGGACCCATTTGAAAATGGCCATACCAGTTTTTCCTCCCCAGAATATAGCGTAAGTTTGGCATGACATGGTTGGTACCAATGGATTCATTAGGTTTTCTAGTTTTTAAATGATGAATCTTCACTCTAGCTTTAAAACTGAGCCTGCTTCAACCTTAAAATCGGAAGTTGCGATAAAGAAATTGGTGGCGTTAAACCACAGTCTCATATCGCGTTAACTTTGACAGCCCCAATTTTTGATAAATACAAGTGATAATTTTGACAGCACGGGCAGCCTTAGAGAATTAAATTGCAGAGTTTGCACTACATTTCCAATCTCAGAGCCGTGGCATAAGAATACTAGCATGTTGTTGAATATAGTTTTTATTTTTTTTTATTAAAGAACCGTTACTTTTACCTGCCAACGCTCCAACTGCAAAATAAAACTGGATTCATCTGCAGAAATTTAAGTTGTTATTGTTTACAAGATTAGAATTTTTGCGTGTGTATTCAAATCAGGGGTGTATAGACCCCCTGTGTACTGGAGGCAGACTGGCAGGCGCTTTATCACACACACACACACACACACACACACACACACACACACACACACACACACACCATTCTCTGGGATGGCGGCCAAATGGTTCTTTTGTTTGTACCTTCGTCTTGTCACTTGGTGCTTTCTGTCCTTCACTCCCACAGTCTCTTTGTTTTTGTGTTCTGCCCATCTATTGCCCAATGTTCAGGGATGTGGTCAGGAAAACTAAACACGGGGTGTGTTAAAAGGTTAGCATTCAGAAATATAATATTACAATCTTACCATAATCAAAATAATATGAAGGTGTCAGAATGGAGTGCTGCACAAGAAGCACAAAAACAAATGTATTTAGACTCGAGACTGACTTACCTCTTTACTTTGATGTAAGAAGAAGACAGTAGACACAGGCTAACTGTTTCCTTGTTTCCAGTCTTTTTGCTAAGCTAAACTAACCGGCTGCTGGCTCCAGCTACATATTTACTGTACAGACTTGAGAGTGGTATAGATCTCCTCATCTAACTCTAAGCAAGAAAGCAAATAAAGCTTACCCTAACCTTCAGCAAAGAGTATAGAACAAAGAGACAAAACTCCTGTGTTGTTGTTTTTGCTGCCATTTTGGACTGAAAACGCTTATTATATTTATAATATTATATTGTTCAACACGGTCCATTTTGGTAGAATATGACAATTGAATAGAAATAATTTAGTTTTACTTTTGTATGGCACTTTGTAGGCAGATGTTTTACTGGTGTTCGCCAGTCGCTTTCAGTCAAAAATGGCGGAATCGTGGCTCTGCTGCTGGGCGCTGCAATGGAACGAACAATTGACTTTCACTTCTCGGCAAAATAAGTTTTTTGATGAAACATCAGGTGCTTTTTTGAAAACAGCCGCTGCCGCCATTTTGAATTAAAAATGCCAATTATCATTATGTCCTAAAAGTTGTAAAATGATCTAATAGCCGAATCCAGAGTTATTTTCCTCGGCATAATGAACGTGCATCAGACCCATGGGACTGCGCCGCCCTGCATGCTCGTATGACATATCCAGTTCTGCCAGCTTCCTATTAGCTGTATGCAGCTGTAATAATGGATATATTGGCTGTAATTCATCACGTTTATTATCTTATAATACACCCATGGGCTGTATGCTGTAAGCCTGTACGGTAGTAGATGTATTAACATCTCCGGCTATCGGCCAGTAGCTAGGAGAGCTAGTAGCATGACATAAACAGAATCTAATGTAGTTGTAGGCTACTTACTAACACGCAGGGGGAAAGCACAGGATACAACCTCTTATCCATCCATGGTCTGTGGTCTATTGGACGTCGATTTTGAAGGTCCTTGAAATGAAAAAGTTTGAGATTAGCTCTGCTGCTGACGTTGCAATGGAACGACCAATTGACTTTTGCTTCTTATCAATATACGTCCTTCAGTCTGCTCACCAAGGTGGCACAGAACTCGTTGGTCTTTCTGGGCTTGGACCAAGTTGCAGACCCTTTATGTCAGGGTCATTCACAGAAAGACTCTTCTGGTGTGTTTCAGTGACTTGCTCAAGGACACTTCAGCAGGATGGGTGCTTGCTGACGTGTGCTTAAACCAGTGCCCTTGAGATGAAGGACAGACTCTCTGATACTTCTGTCTGTTTTCCTCCTTGATTTGCGCTCCCAGTTTTCGTCACTGAAATGACTTCAGTATGAATGAAATAAAAAAATAACTGTGTATCATTAAATCTATATCTGGTCACATATAGAAAATGCTTCAAGAAATTGTGAGAGATCATAATAAACACTGACTCTGCATTGGCATCTGCTGTTGGTTTCTTTTATAATAAGCCAACCAGTCAGCCATTGAAGTCATCTTGCTGTAGAGAAAATGAGGTTCATGTGATATGTATGTGAAGGATAGGCCTACCATTGGTTCTTTTTCTTTTCGGTGTATGCCTTCTCTATTATGCTGCGTTCACACCAAATCAGGCGTTGCGACGATTAGTGCAGGGTTGTGCGGCGTTGTGAGAGTGTCGTGTGTCACTTAATTCCATTATTTTGGGGTATTTCATTCTGTAGCTTCCCAGTGGTGTTCGTTATGTATTCAAATCCAAACATTAAACATATGTTTGTTTTATTGTCAAAATGCTATTTTCCCAAGCCCTTCTAAAAACCTTTTCCAACGTGACCTGACGTAGGTTTCTGCATTTCTGCCCAAACGCACTTCCCACATCCAAATGAATGGGAGGACTGATCTGGTGTGAATGCAGCCTTACCCCTCTCCTTGACATCATGTCTGGTGAACTAATCCCTCAAAACAAATAAATTCAATTGGATTTTTCAGGTAACTTTACAACAAGTCTCATCTGTTTTTGCTGCACACCTGCACTTATTTCCTGAACACAGCCTCAGAAACTTGTCAGTTGGCAAGGACGAACTTGTGGTCACATGTGAGAGACCCCACAACTAAACCGCAGCATTTACTGGCAGGTTAGGGTTTAAAATATTGTAGGTGGATACATGCCAGAGCTTTTTCACCATAACCCTCATCAACACCACTCACACACACGTACACCCAGTGCGGCACACACATTTACTTATTAAAGACCTGTTTGATTTAATTGACTCATTTCACAGTCTAGTGGGCCAGACCAGGAACAAGCACACACACACACACACACACACACACACACACACACACACACACACACACACAGACACACTCACACACTCACAAACAAGCAAGGTACATACTGGGAAACCAAATGAAATTTGGACAATTATGACCCATATCTGTGGGTCTGTGCTTCCTGATTACATTCACTCCACATTATTCATCTTTGCAAACAAATGCATGTTGTAATTTGTTTACAAATATGGATAATGATTAATTCTCTTTGACAGACCCATGTGTTCTCTTTTGGCGGGGAAATTTGAATCACAGATAATGATAATAATCAGTGGCCACTATTTTCTGTCACTTAAAGGAATAGTTTGGGTGTTTTGAAGTGGGGTTGTGTGGGGTACTAATCCATAGTCACTGTATTAGCTACAGTAGATGACGGTCGACACACCCCCAGCTTGGAGAAGCAGACAGGAGTACCAGCACAGGAGCAAAATAATGTAATTTTGGGATAATTTGTAGTAATGGAATTTGTGGCTAAATTGTTATACAAATAGTCAATGGTCATGTCTATATTGTTAAATCCAGCGGTACTTGTCCAACAGGTCCGGCGAGGACACTAAGGGACGGCGTTGCTCCGCTCAACTGGCAGTTCAAGCGGTGGCGTATGCTATCGTGGAATGCACCTGATTGGTCCCTGGTTTTCTGCTTGCCGTTTCAAACAGGAAACAACATAGCGGCCTGCTCTTAAACTTTGTTATTCCGTCCAAACAATCCACCAAAATCTATTTCTGAAAACGTTTTAAGTAAGAAATAGGCAATCTCGTTTCATTTTAGAACTATATCGCCTTGTTTCACAGCTTGGTTCAAGTTTCGTGAGCCAGACGTGTCGCGCTTGACTGGCTAATTTGCATAAAGGACTGTTCCCGCCTTTTCACTTTGAAAGAGCAACGGCCAATGAGGACACTCCAACACTCGGCCGACCAATCGTGTAACTTCATGGCTCAGTCAGTCACTCAGTGACAGACTTTTGCATTTTGTAGGGTTGGCCCTCTGTGGTCCAGCCAAAAAAACTGTAATTCTACCTCGCAGTACACGGGAGTTGCTGGTCTACTGCTGCTTTGGTGAATCCGAACCAGCCAAAGTCACACAATAACACAAACAAACCAAACGATCAAGGCAGCAGTAAACCGGCAACTCCCATGTTCTGCGAGGTAAAATTACTGTTTTTTTCAATGGAGTCTGGTGGCTTTCGCTAGAGCATAGATAACAGCTTCAGTTCCCCGTCTGAAACATAGACTGTATAGCTGTCTCACAGCAAGGTAAAGCAGTGAAAATATTCTAAATATAGCATACACTTAAACTGATATTCATTTTTTTAGGTGTCTAAAATACGGGAGACAATACAGAGAGACACTTACTGTAAACCAGCTCCTGTTTCAATGAAAAGAATGCTTAAAAAGTGCATATATGCCTGCCATGTTTGTTTTTTGGTTAACTAATTGTTTCTTGTACAGTGGTCATCACCCTGTAGATGCTAAGCGTGTTTGTTTGTGTGTGTGTGTGTGTGTGTGTGTGTGTGTGTGTGTGTGTGTGTGTGTGTGTGTGTGTGTGTGTGTGTGTGTGTGTGTGTGTGTGTGTGTGTGTGTGTGTGTGTGTGTGTGTGTGTGTGTGTGTGTGTGTGTGTGTGTGTGTGTGTGTGTGTGTGTGTGTGTGTGTGTGTGTGTGTCACATGGCCATATCATACCCTTTTATTGTCAGGACTGTCCCCTGCCGTCAGTGTAGAGAAAAAGGGAGAGGATATAATGTGGCGGTGAGGGAGAAAGGATGGAAAGAGGGTGGTGAAAAGAAGGGCAGCATATTGTGGATGAAATATCTTGCTTCATTTCCAAAGAAGATGTGATTGCTGTGTGACTTTGCATTAGGTTTACAACACCTGTGATAAATATTAGGAGGAGTACAGTATGTTTTTCTAGCTGAAATCCTATAGACAAAATGTTCCTCTGTTGACCAGTTTCCTCATGTCGAGAGGCATCCACATGTAGTTTGTAACATAAAAGAAAATCCCGGCATCTCGGCATAGACATGTTCTTTAAATGTTGAGACTTTGGTTTGAATTCGATATGATGCTCAACCTTTAAAGAGAGGGAGTAAGTGAGCGAGGAGAGGAGGAGGAGGAGGAAGAAGGAGGATGCAGCGCACAAAGCACCAGAGCAGCAGGTTGCTATAACAACAGCACCTTAGTGGTTCCATCTCCGTCTCTCTCCTCTCCCTCCCTCTCCCTCTCTGATCACCCTCTCATCGTTTGCTCCCCGCTGTCATTTGGCGCGCTATGCCTTTCCATCAAGCCACCTATCTCCTCCTCCCTCCCTCCCTCCCTTCCCTACCTACCTCTTCTCTCCTTCGCCCTCTCTCCTCCTCTTCATCTTCATGTTCTGGTTGCTCCTCCACTCAAAGGAAAAAGACCATCTGCTTGACAAATGAATCCCTTCTTCCTCCTTATGTGTGTGTGTGTGTCTCTCTCCCTCTCTTACCTTTGTCTCTCTGTATCTTTGTCATTCTCTCTCTCTCTCTCTCTCTCTTTCTCTGTGTCTGTTGTGGGAGCCGACAGAGGAGCAGTCAGCAGGTGTTTATGTCAAAGAATACAGAGAGAGACGCGGGAGGGGAAACGAGCAGCGCTCTCTTCCTGTCTTTGCTCTTTTGCATCTTCTCGGTCTTTTTTTGCTCCGATGCTCTTTTCCCCGCTAAGCACTCCAGCTCGATTAAACTACTTCTAAATTCTTTGTCTTTGACTCTCGATTATCTTCTCCTTCTCTCGCACACGCAAACACTCGTTTCTCTCAATTCAGCTATTTCATTGCCGCGATTGTCAAATGAATTGTCAGTTCCGTTCGCAGAGCCCGACAGGTACATCAGAGGTGTGATTACTGTAGGTTGCTAATTGCGCTAAATGAAACAAATGATTAATTAACTGCAGTTAATATAAAGTATTTGGTTCTGGCTCTCAGTTTTGTCATTCATCCTGTTCCGTCCCTCAGGCTATAGCATGCTGACTGAGACAGTACTGAGCAGACAGACAAAGAACGTATATTGCTAAGAAGTAAAAGTCAATTGATCGTTCCATTGCAACAACCAGCGCCCAGCAGCAGAGCTACGCCTCCGCCGTTTTGGACTGAAAGCGACTGCCGGACGCCAGTAAAATGTTCGTCTACAAAGTGCCGTACAAAAGTAAAACTAAATTATTTCTATTCTGTTGTCATAATTTTAATGTCTATACCAAAATGGCCTGTGTTGGACAATACAAATATTAACTATTTACTTACTTACCTATTTATTAAACTTTTTTGCCCGGCCGCTTCCCAGAGGAGCATAAAGTGAACGATGGACATAAATGGAATTTGGAGAAATCCAGCACACATATTTTGAGCGCAATCTCAAACTTTTTCATGTCAAGGACCTCCAAAATGGATGTCCAATAGACCACAGACCATGGATGGATAAGAGGTTGTATCCTGTGCTTTCCCCCTGCGTGTTACTGTCAAAAAGGCACCAGAGTCTCGCCTCATTGCTTCTATACTCTTTGATACAGAACAACAGTCCATCTTCTGCTTTCTGTCCACATGCATTTTTCTATTACTTTGTTTCTCCCTCTATATTCTGGATCTTCTCAAGAAGGTTAAACTGGTAATGATTTTTTATAGGCGGGTGTGTGTGTGCAAAACCTCTGTGTGTGTGTGTTTGTATGTGCGCGTGCGTCTGTGGGAGGGTGCTGTAGTTCACACCACCTGGATAATTATGGGAGTTTTTATAGGTGGGCTTTGAAAGCCGAGTCTGTTATTATCAATATGAGTCACTGGCATTTAGGGAAAGCCTGCAACACACACACACACACACACACACACACACACACACACACACACACGCATGCATGCACACAACCGAACCCGCACACAGGAGATGTGAATTATTTAAACCCATTGATTGCAGGACCACACACACAAGCACACAGTTGATGAAGCCGTGTCGTGACAGTGGAGATGTGTGTTTTCCTGTGTTTTTCTCAGTTGTTCCCCTAATGGTTGCACCAGCATCACAGTTCAAGACACACAAACACACACACACACACACACAAAAACACACTGTAGTTTTGGCTGTCAATACTAATGGTGTTTATCATGCCATAAATATAATTAGGCTGACTGTCAGTTATAGTGGAGAACAGAGGGGAAAGCCAACCTGATAGCCCCACCCCACACATACACACACACACACACACACACAGACACACACTAAAAAAGTAAAAAAATAGGATGATTTGTGTCTTTTGGTGATGTGGTGTGTGTATGTGTGTGTGTGTGTGTGCGCGTGTCTGCCAGCTTGAGTGGGTCCACCTCAGGGTCAGAATACAATCTGAATATATTTTGTCTGCTGTTCCATCTGAATAACAAAGAGCTAAGCGTGCATTTGCACACATGCATGTACCAGTGGTGTCTCCTTTGTGTGTGTGTTTGACTCTTTCACACATGACAGCTGAGAGTGTGGATTTTACAAAATATTTGACTGCTCCCGAGCTCCAAACAGACTGTTTGAAATGTAGATCTGTAGGATACGCTTACTGTATAGCTCGCAAACTGCTCCAGTCAATGTGCATTTGTATGCTTTTGTGCAAATGTATGTATGTATGTGTGTGTAAATTGACTGAGAGGAAGAAGATAGGGAGGAGGTTTCGGTGTAAGAAGGATTCAATCAAATAGTACCAATGAAACCTTTTTTTTTTCCAGTATATTACACCATGCATGTTTTCTCAAATTTTTTGATTTACATTACAGTAATTTTTGTTTAGATTATCCGAGATTGTTTTGCAATATTGAACTATTTTATTTCATTTCACTTAGAACAGTGCTTGAAGTGGGAAAAAAAAAAGTGTTCAGTACTCTCTTATTCACATGTTGCCGTGTGTATCAGCCGGTATCAGCAATCTGTTGTCACTTATTCCTGTTTATTCATTATTTCTTTAAACATGTTATACTGTGTCAGTCATAATCAGCTGTGGTTTTATTGCTATTATTAGACTTGGGCTAAAGTTAAAGGGCTTTCCTGTGTTATTTGTAGTCGGGTATCATTCAGGTTTTAGAAGCAGTGTCCCAGTCAAGATGCTCCTACATATTATGCAGCGGGATAAAGAGACACATTCTGAATAAAACATCCTCCCCCAAGAACATTTGAAAGTTTTTGACTTAAAACTGCAATTTTACATCATTTTGGACCATTATTATTACAAGTTAAATGGTTATTTTATTATTCACACATATCACAGCCTTTGTCTGAACATTTAATTCTTCTGCCCTAAAAGAGCAGAGTCAGAAAACTTTTAAATAATGATTCATTAATTATATTTGTTCACAAATAAAACAAGTTATGACCAACAGTTCACTAATTATTTTACAAAAAGGACGTCGGCTCGTCCAGATGCTCCCCACAGTTTTTATGTTCATACGGCTTATGAGGCGTGGTGCAAATACGGTGGTGCTGCGCCGTTATGAATCTCCATTATGAATTTCCCAGAGAACCTGATATGGAGAAGGCAGAGAAGAGTACCGGCAGCTTGTGAGAAGTTCCGATGTGCAAAAAAAAGTACACCAAGGAGTAAAATGTAGAACTGCCGGTACTGTGTACCGGTGTGTACCGGCCCACTTTGAGCATTGACTTAGACTTTAGACACTTTTGAAAACATTTAAACATTTTCTTTGTCAAATAGTATGAATTAAAATAAATCAATGTATCTGTAAGTGAGCAGCCTGATCTGCTTTTAAATGCTCTGCTTTGATGGCCTCTGGTCTCTGGCTTTATCCGGGATATTTATAGAACAAAAAGATGAAATAATACTGGAACCATACCATCCATTATTTGTACAATGACGTTTAAGGCAAGCCTGTGCCACTGATATTAACAGAAAGATCATCTTCATTTTGAATGAATGCTAAACCTTGGATTTGGGTCGGAGCGCAAAATTTGCACCCTGGGAACCTTTCGTAAATGAGGTCCCTGCTTCCCATCCGTCATTTTAATAGCATCTACTATTCCTCTGCCAACTTCATTAAGGTTTGAAATTAACAGGAGTGAGGAGTAAAATTGAGATTGAGAGTTTATTAAATTGCACAGAAATTGCACAGAACCCTCCAATTTTATGAACTTTCCCCCTTTTTTCATCACAGTTTATTCGTTTAATGCTGCCTCGCTCCGATTTTGTTCTCTCTAATGCCGGTAATGTCTTGTAATGACTAGCCGATGTTTTAAAGAAATAATGTCCCCTTTATGGAGTTACTTTTGCGTCTCTATTATACAAAAAAAACCAGAATGGGTTTGAAAGCAAAATTGTTGACATGCAATCAAAAAATGTTTTAATGCAAGTAAAATGAATTTGTTATTAAAATGTATTAATGCAAATCTAAAAGTTTTGTTTGTGAATCCAAAAGTTTAGCTTGCTGTTTCGCTGAATCTCGTGGGCGGGACCTACGCTGAAAGATGTAAGACACGTCACTCTAATAAAGACTGACCAATGGAGACATGTGGATTTGAAAACAAAACCTTTGGATTCGCATTAATACATTTTTAATCACAATTTTATTTCACTTGCAATAATGTTTTGATTGCAGTGTTGTTAGATATGCTCTTTAATCTATTTTTTGATTGTGGAAAGTTTTGCTCTCAAATACTATTCTGTTTGATTGGTTAATAAAAGACACAAAAGTAACTCCGTATTTCCTGAGTGTAAACTTTGGCACCAGAACAGTTGGCACATGGGGTAACAAATTACAAAATACAGTTTGTTTGCAAGCTTGTTAAAAAGGTGTATTTTTTGTTCAGGTGTGATCTTTCCATACATTTCACCACTCAGTCAGATACACAACTAAGAATTTGCTATCCATTGCAACAACATCTTACTGATGTACCGAGCCTCTGAAGTGCTGCTGTTGTTGTTCAAAACTCCATTGGAGGCGCCTCAGAGGGACAGAGTCCAAACCCTGTCCAAACCGTCCTGACACCACAGATTCACACTGACACAGTTTTCACCCCAAGGAGGAGTACATTTTTCCCCTCTGCCATACTTCATATTCTCAGCCAGGCATTGGTAAAAGTATCATTACAGCATTGAACCGTAATCCCTGTCTCATCAATCGAACAGTTAGCTAACAGTAAAGCTAGCACCCTGCTGATAATTGTGTGTCAGTTTTCTAGGCCCTGTTTTCATGTCAGCGCTGCAATGTGAGACCGCTGTTTTCAAATGTTCAAACTTGTTAGATCGTTTTTTGAAAAGCACATTTTTTGGTGATGGAAAACACATGCTCGGTGTTGATAAAAGGCCAAAATGGAGAGAATTTTGAATTTCTTGTGTTGGCACGCTCTGACTCCTTTCCCCGTTTTCTGCCCTTTGTCTCACTTCTCTCTTGCTATGCCTGAGTTTCTGTTCGCTGTCCCTCCGTACCTCCTCTCCTCTTCAGCCCAGGTCTATGATAGTGATTACCTTAACTGCCAGCCAGCGTTCGTTAGCACCCTGTCGTTATCTCGTCTCTTGCCATGACAGAGGCGGTGAGACTGTTAAGGGTGGTGGACTGTGTGGTGGCAGCCTAAAGTAAGGCTAAGACCATTGGCTGATGCTAATGATGGGGAGAATACTACAGTTGGAACAAGCTATTCTTTTGGTCTTTCCTTCTCTCCTTTTAGAAACCCCTCTAGTCCAGCCTGCTCATGGAGAGGGCTGCTCGTCTTCTCATTGCTTCTCCCCGTGAGAAAATGTACACGTGCATGCGCTCTCTGTGAGAACTGGTGTGAGCGTTATTTCAGCCAGATTGAATCTTGTACAGAAAGTACCATTCGTCTCGGTGGTATTTTGATTTTTTAGTACACCACTTGCATTCTCAAGACAGTTGTTGATGTGTGTAGAGGGGAAACAGCCTGTTGCCTTATTGATTCGGTGTGTTGCTTCCATTGTTAGCGCCCTGAAGACCGCAGAAAAGTTTTCATATTGCTAACATATCCCATCTCTGGTGCTCCTCCAGCCCTAATCCATTTTCTTTTTCCTCTTTGTTCCAGCTCCAGGAGACTGTAAAGAGGAAACTGGACAGTGCACGATCGCCCCTCAATGGAGAACAGAACGGCATCTGTGATGGAGGCAGCTACTCGCCGACTACCAAACGGGTACGGAAGGATGGCTCCGGTGGTTTGGACTCGTTAACGGGTCTCCCTAACAACAACAATAACAACAATGTACCACCCATCTCGCCACTGCATCACCAAATGGACATTAAGCCCTTACTTGGCGGGCCCAACACTTCCACCGGAAACAACACTACAAACAGCAATGGTAACCACGTAGGCCAGGCGTCAGATGAGCTGGGAAAGAACGGTGGCAACCATCTTCCGGACATGAAGCTGAATGGCTCGCTGGACCTGGAGGACAGCTTCGGCCTCCTCAAGGACCTGAAACAGGAGCCGCTGGACGATGGGGGTGGGATGGAGTCTTCCGATCCCCAGTCTCTGTCCAATCAGAACAAACTGTTCTCTGACATCAACCTCAATGACCAAGAGTGGCAGGAGCTGATCGATGAGCTGGCCAACACTGTGCCAGAGGACGATATGCACGACCTCTTCAATGAGGACTTTGAGGACAAGAAAGAGGCAGAGTTTGGCAGGCCGGCAAACAATCAGACACCAGGCCCACAAGAAGCAGCTGGGAACACGACGGCACCGCCAGCAGCAGCCCTGCCTCCTCCTCCTCAGCCTCCACAGGGAGGCCCGCAGGTTCCCATGGGCTCTCCACAGGTCAGTAATAAGAGGGTCAACAAGATGGCCAATGGCAGGAGTACTTAACCCCCATCTCTGCCCCAAGTTGTGACCAGCTTAGGTGATTCAGCCACATAGTGATATTTGTCCGATGTTTTCTCTAAAGGTAGAAATATAGTACATTTGTAACGTGCAACTCACTTGGAGTACCAATTAAAATGCTTATTTGCTATTAGTTGTAACAGACACAATAGATCGACTTGTCCTAACAGCAACCATTTATAAATCATGCATAATCTGTATGCACAGTACAGATTACACTTCATGATCCATTCCTGATGCAAGGATTCCAGTAGAGGTGGGAAAAAATTGATTAACACATATGCCAGCATCGATATATTTGCTTCATTTGAGTCTATGCAGAAGTAGAATGAGGTTACCGCTTTTATTGTTGTAGTCTCAGTAGCGTGACGTCATAGCCATTCCGCATCCGTCAACCAAAACAAACGGCAGCCGGCCGCAGCAAGTCGAAATGAGAACGTAGAAAATGTTGGACGGCAGGGTCTGCGTGGATACGACCTGCACCCTCACATTTTAAATCCAAAGTGGTAAACACTACACATACAGTAAAGTATGAAAACACTTTGGGTTTCACACATTGCCAGGAAAGCAGAGCCAGACATCACGGCTAAAGCTGCATGCTAACTCTGTCATGGTCAGGGAACGTTATCGTATTGCGGTAACGTGCGGTCGAGTCAGCCGTCACTCGCATCTCCGTGGTCAAATCAGCCGACATTACAAATGTAGAGCACCCATATACTGACATATCTGTATGTACGCATTCAAACGGCCCCGATGGAGCTGACCATGGATGTATAAAGAGAAGGGAGCTGACGGGAGAACTAGCAACGGACTTGGTGAAGTTAGCGAAAGTAGACACGTGTGACAACGTCCGGTTTTCTGAATAAAGTTTTAACAAAGAGAACTGTATATACGAAAAATATATATATGGAAATAAGATTGATTGGATTATATTCACCAGAGCCCTGCGATGGACTGGCGACCTGTCCAGGGTGTACCCCGCCTTCGCCCAATGTCGGCTGGGATCGGCTCCAGCCCCCCCGCAACCACTAATGGGATAAGCGGTTGCAGATGGATGGATGGATATTCACCAGAAATATAAAACATTACATGTCCCTTATAAATTAAAACAATAATACCGATAATTTATGAGGAAAATGCCTTTATTCTTTGATTTTTGGGTTGCTGGAAAAAATGTAATAAATAATGACTGATATATTTGACTTCAGGACATCTCTGACAACACATATACTGAAAATCAAACATTTTTACTGTATTAATTTAGATATTTTCCAAAGTAAAAGCCCCGAGAAGTGTATGATTCAACCATGGTCTAGTGTTAAAAAAGTTAACAAAATTCATAATATCGAATCGCATTACTTGTAGAATCGCAATACTTCAATATTGAATCAGCACCCAAGTATTGTGATAGTATCGAATCAGGAGATAGGTGTATCGTCCCAGCCCTAGATTTCAGGTAATGAGCAGAAATTGAAAGGTTTTTATCATTTCTGATTTCCTTATCCTATCTGCTTTTCAAACCGCTTTCCCAGATTTTCATGGGAATTGCAAGGGCTTAGCAATACATTTCTGTAATGGGGAAGTGTCATGGTCTTTTTATTCTAAATGGTAATTCAAATTGATGCTTTTGTGAACCAATATCACAAGTTCCTAAATAGTCTAACCAGGTCACTAAGATAGCGGAGACAGTAGGGGATTAGCTTACTTCAGCATAAAGTTTGGAACCCCTTAGACAGCTAGCCTGGCTCTCTCCAAAATTCAAAAATACACATGCCAACATGTAAAGCTGTCTGCTTAGCAAGTTGTATCTCATTTATTTAATACGTACACAAAGAGAAATGTAAAAAACCAAAACAAGTTGTGAGATAAGGGATAGTTTCGTGTTGTGACTATTTCTTGACGAACAACAATTTATCCATCCATCAAGTGCTTTTGGGCGGTGTCTCCTACTGTGTTGCTGGTTTCCATATATGTGCCGGTGAGCACAGGCTTTAGTGTATCTGCTCAGGCAAGATGGTACTTAAACCTTCTGACAACAAGACTCTGAGAAGTAACTCCCCCTAAAACCCACAAACTTTACTTTGCTCTTCGTGTACAGATTAAACAAAGAGATAATGTGTTAATTAGAAAGCTTCAGAGGTGTTGATGGGCATATTTTTGAACTTTGGAGAGTAGGAGAGAGCCAGGCGAGCTGTTTCCAGTCTCTATTCTAAGCTAATTGCCTCCCGGCGTTGTGATGAACCATTCGTTTAACAGTTAATCGTACACGAGTCTCATGGGATCTTTTTGTGTGTTTGGACTCCTCTCCTCAGGTCCGACCGTCTTCGTCAGGCCCTCAGTTTGCCACCACTGCCAATGGAACGCCTCCTCAGCAACCTTTGCAGCAGTCGCCGGCCGTCGCCATGGCATCAGGTTCCCCGTTGCACAACTGCGTGGCTCGCTCCCCTCAGACCCCGACCCAGGCTCAGACACAAGCAGTCTCTAGGCCCGGGAATGGATACATGATCAACCCAGGCCCGGGGGTCAGTCAGGCGGGCACAGGACCCGGAGCGGTTGGAGTACCCCCCGGAGGTCAGCCTGTAGGGCCAGTGACACAGGAACTTTCTCCAGCCGAGCAGCTAAAAGCAATGGCTCAGCAACGTGCTAAACTGCTGCAGCAGAAGCAGCAGCAGCAGCAGCAGCAAGCAGCTAACTGGTCCCCGGCGGGCGCTCCAACCAGTCCCTATAACTCTGGTCCCTTTAACCAAGACAAACCCAACAGCCCCATGATGTACCCACCGCAAGCCTTTAACGCTCCACAGGGCCCTCTAGTGGCTGGGATGGCCCCCAACAATGGGCCCAAAGCCCCCATGAACAACTACCTCCCTCACAACCACATGGGCATGATGGGCCAGCAGCAGCCAAACAGCATCAACCAGAACACCCTGTCCAAACAACAGCAGCAACAGCAGCAGCAAACGGCAGCCATGTTGTCCTATAACAACACCAAACCGCTGAGTCACTTCAGCGGCAGCGGGGTCGATCACTTAGGCCAGAGGATGACTCCTCCAATGGGAGGGAACGGTCAGGTCAAGAACCCCATGATGCCTCCCTACATGGGTGGCGGGGGAGGCGGCGGCCAGGGCGTGGGGCCAGGCCAGACCCAGGGGCCGATCCCGGGACAGACGGCCCACCTGAGTGAGGAGCAGAAGAGGATGTTGCTGATGAAACAGAAAGTGTTGAACCAGAACATGCCCTACAGCACCATGCAGCCTCATGGACAGGTAAGGGAACTCTCCATTATTAGTTCTGGCTGGACAACAGAGGGCTAGCCCTACAAACGCTTAAATCTGTCACTGAGTGAGTGAGTGAGTGAGTGAGTGATGAAGTTACGTGATTGGCCAGCCGAGGGATGGAGTGTCCTCATTGGCTGTTGCTCCTTCAAAATGAAAAGTTGGAAACAGTCCTTTATGCAAATGAGCCCGTCCAGTGCGACGTGTCCTGCTCACCAAAATTGGACCAAGCTGTCAAACTAGGCAATCTAGTTCTAAAATAATTCAGCATCGGCATAGCCTGTTTCGTTAAGTAGATTTTGGTGGATTATTTAGATGGAATATCTAAGAAAGTTTATGAGTTGTGTTTGAAACTGCGAGCAGAAAACCAGGGACCAATCAGGTGCATTCAACGATAGGTTACGACGGACCTGGTGGACATGTACCGCTGGATTTAACATTATAGACATGACCGCTTGACTATTTGTATAACAATTTGGCCACAAATTCACAGACTGACCGTACACGGCCCAGCCATATCCTCGGTTTTGACCGAGTCTTGTTAATCACTGTTTGTATCGGTGCAGTTCAAGTGTAGTCAATCCTGGTTGCTTCTGCGTTGGTCCAGGAGGAAGGTTTTCCTTCAACTGTCATAAGATTGTAGCTTGAGCTCTGACATTCTTCAGATGAAAACAGAGAGCAGTTACTCCGGAGATGAGTGTCATCTTAAAGGTTGGTGGTGTTATTGAACACTCAACCCATGACCTTGGGAGGAGAACGAAACACCCAACAGTTTTCGCTTGTCAATCCTTGTAATGCTGACGGTCCACTGGAGGTTTTCTATAAAAATATACAGATAACTTGGACGCCATTTTTTACACACAGAATGCCCGATGGCAAGGAAACAAAATTACAAGCTTATTAAACAGTTGACTAGGGCAGATTTCGGAAAAAATGGATTGCTGTTTTACAAAACCTTCCAGAGGTGCAGCCAGAGAAGGTAAAATGGCGGTAGTTTCCCCAGCAACAAGCCAGAGCTGGGAATAGGCATAGGAAAATGGCCTGTCGACAGTGTATTGATGCCTCTGCAACACTAGCAACACTGATAGCCTCCCCCCCCCCACCACTCCTCCTCCCCCAGACACACAAGCGCATGCACTCACACACCACGCCAAACACCAACGCTAAACGGCTCCTTAGCTCATATCCCCAATCTGTCACAGCTGACTGATGGCTGAGATTGGACCACTAAGCCAAGCTAGCTGCTGTCATTACCAAAAGCCCACCTCAGGCAGTTTGTTTCCCGAGCACAGCGACAGCCGCGGCACACTGTGAACGCTCCGGTGGTTCGGCCAGGTGTCAGGTGTCCTTAATAATCCACCGGACGGAGGACGTTAAGGAAGTGTGGGTAGACTGTACCTTAACAAATAAACACCTACACAAGTGAACCATCACACTGGTATGGTTGTTCTCATTATCTCAGGGCCGTTGTGTTATCGTCGGTAGAAAGTGTGTGTGCTTGTTGATGATTCACTTGTCAATGTTGTCTCCTTTTCCCTTTATCTCTCTGTCTCTCTCACTCTGCCTCCCTTGTGTTCATGATATGGCTACAGTCAGTCACCTCCTCTTCCTCCTCCTCCTCCTCCTCCCTTCTGGTGATCTCTGCGTCTCCTGTCCTGCTCCTCCTCCCTCCTCCTCCACCTCTTTCTCCCCCCTTGCCAGAGACACTCAGCACCAATAAAGGAGCAGATTTATTAATATGGGGCCTTTGTGGCTGCTGCCTGAAGGGCTGTGTGTGTTTGTGTGCGTAAGTGAGTTGAGTGCGAGCCTGCGCACATGTATGTTTGTGTGTGTTTCATAGATTTGGGGAGGTGGGGGATGGGGGGGGGGGGGGGGCTGGTGGAGAGATTTATTTGAGTGAGCAGAGGAGAATTGGAGACCGGGAAGAGAGAGGAGAGGGGATGTGCAGAAAAGAAAAAGAACGACTTAAAGGAGAAAGGCAAATGCAGAGAGAGAGAGATTTATTGTAGAGTGAGGATGGAGCATATTAAAAAGAAAGTCAAGGGCCTGGAAAGAGAGAAGTAAGTGAGCAATGCAGAATGGAGTGTCTGAAATGCAAAATATCCGCGGTTATACATGCATCCAGCTCCATTGTAATGACATTTATAAGGGTGGAAGTGGGTGCAGATGAGCTTTATTAGAGCAGTATTTACAGGATGTGGACAACAAGTGGTAACGGGGGGAAATCCACCGATTTCACACCTCGCTATCAGTCTCCTAGGGAAGTATCACTTACGTCTCGTTTCCAGACAGTTCTGTTTTGTATCCGGAAATACGGATTACGCCCCCTGGTGTTCAACGCAATGAAATGCATGTCATTCATGGAAGGATATAAATGCCTCCGCAGATATGGGAGAGAAGTTAATTGTATCTGTGTTTTTGCGGTCCAGTCTAGATGAGTCACTTTCAGGGTCTGAAATTAGCATCTGCCAAATTTGGGTAAATTGTTGGCGACGGCGGGTAAAATTTTCAGGCGATTTGCAATTTTGGCGGACAGTGAAAACACTAGGGATGGAAATCGAGGATCATCTCCTTTATTGTTCGGTTCCCTAGAATAGCATGCCTCCGTGACTATCGATTCCGAGAGTCACGACAAAGGACAATAACAAACAGTACAGTGTACACGACCCTTCCACCAGCAAAAAATAGGCCTCCCTAGGAAGATAAAGTGTAATTTCAACACTGGAATTTACCATGCATATGTTTTTTTTGTGTAAAATATATTGATTATTGAATGACATCAGATCTAAAATGTTATTCCTTCATTTAGGGCATAGATTTCAAAAGTGGCAGATAAAATATCTGAGTGGCAGACAAAAAAAATACAGTGAAAAAAGGGAATATCAGGCATATTTAGCTAACATTGATAGCATGCTAGCTGTGTATAGCGCGTATGCATAATGGTTCATACCTCTTTTAACTGGCTTAGTATGACGTCAAACTATTCGCTTGGGAAAAAAAGGTATAAAAAGAGCTGTTTTACATTCATCAATCAGTTATTATTTCGCTAATTCCACAGTTAAAGCATAGCATAAAATGCTAACTTCCTGTAGCACACAGTGCATACAGTCTGTCCATAATCTGCCGCAAAAGTTCAAATTTGTCAACGCACTCGAGGCAAATTATGGACCAGAAATAGACACAAAAAACTGAAGTCTTTTCAAACACAACGGAGATCATGGAGGTTCCCACAGGAATGAATGAACTTCTGGTTAAGCATGCGTACACAGAGCTAATGCTAATGCATAATGTCATCTGCAACTCTGGAAGGGCTTTGCCAAGTCTGAAAAAATAATCTGGGCTTGGAAACTACAAATCTTTAAATCTGCGTTACTAACTGGGAGTGTTAAACTTGAAAGACGCTATCAGATTGCATTATGGGAAGTGTAGGATCCAGTGTTTTTGGAGTTCGACCTATACTAAGGAGTAGAAGTCAGGATATCTCAGTTTATACTGCATCAATATTGGCGATATATTTTTTTAAATCTGTCTCTAATGAATCCCCCAAATTTATTACAGTGCAATACAAAATCTCTGGAGTACTCTTGTGAATGAATGATTAATGGAAAAGGATTGTAACACTGAAGTAACTTAATTACAAGCACTGCTACAAAGGTAGGTCATATTAAACTGAATGCAATTGGCAATATTTGTCAGCCTTAAAATAGTTCTTGGCAATCAGCTCGTTAATATTAGAGTTTTCAAACCATCTGTGCCCAAATTGTAGGCGCATTGGACTAAAAGCTGCAACATTCTTCAGCATGTCATGGTGAGAAATCTTGAAAATAATGACAACATATGCCACAAACAAGGAGGTGCTACAGTTTCAAGCTGAAATGAAGAGTAATGCTCTTGTTTTCCCCACATTGGATCTTTAATCATTTGGTTCAGAATGAGATATTAAACAGACATGCCCTTCAAAGAAAAGATGGATAGCCAGCAGTGTTTATTATAATGATTGCTTTTAGATGTATTCAACAGTGTTCCTCCTGCAAAGCTAGCATAGTTCTCTGTATCATTAGAATGTAATTGTGTCTTATGCTGACCTTACACCAAATGACTTTTCAAGCGATTTCACTGTCGCAGACATATTTCCAATGTCGGAATAAAATCACGTTATGACCAAAAGAACTAGATCGCGGGTACAAGCGTTCGAAATGGGTCTTCTCAGGAGGGTGGCTGGCGTCACGATAGGGTGAGAAGCTCAGTCATCCGTGAGGGACTCGGAGTAGAGGCGCTACTCCTTCGCGTTGAAAGGAGCCAGCTGAGGTGGTTCGGGCATCTAGTAAGGATGCCCCCTGGGCGCCTCCCTAGGGAGGTGTTCCAGGCACGACCAGCTGGGAGGAGGCCAAGGGGGAAGACCCAGGACTAGGTGGAGAGATTATATCTCCTCACTGGCCTGGGAACGCCTCGGGATCCCCCAGTCAGAGCTGGTAAATGTGGCCCGGGAAAGGGAAGTTTGGGGTCCCCTGCTGGGGCTGTTGCCCCCCGCAACCCCACCCCGGAAAAGCGGTTGAAGACGAGAGAGAGGGAATAAAATCACGAGAGTTTTGCTAGGCTTGCAGCGCGCTCTTGTGATTGATCTTGATCGTTTAGTGTAAAGTGATCATAAAACTCAGTCCAAGCTGTCTTAAGTCAGTCTTTTTCTCGTCCTGACGTTCCGATAAAATCAAACAAGTTTAATATTTCGTAAGTCGAACGAAATGCCTGTTGACGTGCAGAAGGAAGGAATTTCTTTGTAGAATAATTAATCAAAACAACATGTTTGACGTGCACATCAGCACGGAGGGTTCAGCGGATCTGTTCAGCGTGTCCGTGCGTAATTGTGGCTTGACAGCACGCAACATCACTCTCTATTGCAGCGGTTGTTTGCTATTAGCCTACAAGCTAACCGTAGCATTTCAGCTGAAGATTAGCTAACGTTAGCTTGCAAGTAGCCCCATTGGGACAGTGGTTAGCTAGCTAGCTGTTTTCTGTCCAATTCTTTCTCAACAGTTTTTCTTCTTGTAAAGTTCCACCAGGAGCAGGATGTGACATCATCTCAGAAGGAATCTAGTTGTAGTCTTGTAAACAGTGACCCTGTATGATCTCCAGTCTGTGCAAAATCTTATAGTCTGTGATAAAACTCTGACTTTAGACACATTGTCTTTAGATGTGAGAGGGTGTCAGTCTTTTCAAAGTCTTTTCAAAGTCTCCTTGTGTATGGTAGGCATTAAAAGGTTTTATGTGTGTGTATGTATTGTTGTGGAGTAATTTGTGCTGATGTTGATATCCCCCGAGACACCCTTGGTAATGTTGGTATTTGTTTGTGTTCGGGTGAAGTGATGCTAGCTGGGTTTGATTCAGATTTCTTTGTCTGCATTCACGTATGTGTATATTAACCTTTGGCTTTGTGTGTGTTTGTGTGTGTGTGTGTGTGTCGTTTCACAGGTGGTGGTTAAACATCACTGTCTCTCTGCTCCGTCCTCTCTCTGTTTCTCTGTTTCTGTGTGTGTGTGTGTGTGTGTGTGTGTGCGTGTGTGCGTGTGTGTAGGCTAATCCAGTTAGCAGCTGCTCGGGGAAACTTCAGCCTCGCTCCTCAAAAGCTCGTTAGTCAAGCTTTAATTGTTGCTCCCTCGCTTTGCATATCGCCATGACGCTAATTTATGCCCGTTGTCGCGGTTACCGTCGCCACGGTGGTGGATGTCTCAGTGGAAGCAGCAAGTGGGGGAGCAAAGGCGCGTGCATGATGAGTCTGTGGAAGATGTTTGTGTGATTGTCTGCGTGTGACGAATGATGCGGTCGCCTCACTGCGTGTGTGTGTGCGTGTGTGTGTCACAGAATGATTGTGAGACGGATGTGGCTTGTTGCACAAGCGTGTGTGTGTGCAGCTGTGTGAAGCTGGCAGCGCGGGGGCGGGTCTCTGGGGTTATCTGAGTGATGATTGGATGAGAATGGATTGACAGGTGTTGGGCACAGAGGAGGGCTTCTGGTGACATCCTGATAAATTGGAGCGGGACGTTTTGACTGTATGTGCGGATGACTAGGTTACGTGTGTGTGTGTAGGAGATCACAGTGTCGCACACTCGACTGCAGTGCACGAAGGAGCCGGTGCTAATAGCCCTATGAGTCACGACATCAGCCCCCTCATATGTGTACACACACACACACACACACACAGACACACACACACACACACAGACAGACACACTCAACAAATAAACAGGCTTTGAAAAACACCCACAGGCATGCACACTCTCTGACAAAGCCCCTCCTGCTTTCTACCTTCTCCACCCCTCTCTCTTTCCAGAGGTAAAGCCTCTCCCATCATCCTCTCCGTCCTCTTTTTCATCTCTTTCTCCATCCTCTTCTACTGAGAGCCTTGACCTCCACAAGGTGTCAGGGGTGGCAGACTTAACACATAGGGTGTCTCACACGCGCTGAACTAGAACCTGAACAATACATCGGCTGGACCGATATTATTGGCTGGTTTGAGCTTATAACCGATTTATATATATATATAGTGCTCCAGGCCAACCAGGAAGTTAGCATCCCCCTGGTTCCCTCAACAAAAAGCCAATGGGATTTTGGATTATTGCAGACAATAAGCTCTGTGGCAAACACACTTTTATGATATTTACATGTTTTGTTCAGCAAGATAATCTTCACAAATGAACACCACTTCTGTGATTTTTGAAGGGGAAGTAAAAAGCTAGTGTTAGACTATAAACAAACTACACCACGGCCGCATGAGCGCGAGTATACGCGCCGGCGACAGCTGTGGCTGTTTTCCGTCCGTCTGTCCGTCTGTCTATCCGGCCGTCCGGTCGGTCGGTCCATTGTCGTGAATGAGATACCTCAGGAACACCTGGAGGGAATTTCTTCAAATTTGGCACAACATCCACTTTGATTCAAAGATGATCTGTTTCTGTTTTAGTTGACAAAGGTCACTGTTACCTCACAAAACACGTTTTTGGCCATAACTCAAGAATTCATATCCTAATTATGACATTTTGGACAGACATGGATGTAAACTGCAACTTGACTGGTTGGTGGAGGCACACAACCGCAAGGCGTCTATTCTAGTTTTTTTTTATGAAATTTTTAATTTTTAATTTAATGGATTTGGAAAATTAAAAGACTTTATGTTATGCATTTATGTGGAAAAAAAAATAGCTGATATGTTATCAGTGATAAGATTCTTTTAAAACTCCCAAATATCAATATCTGTATCGCCCTCAATAATCCAATATCTGTGTGGCTCTATTACCTACCGCCTGGTGAAGGATGGAGGGAAGGGGCAACACGGGGAGTGGGAGAGGAAGAGCTGGGGACAGCACCAAGTCATTTCTCTCTCTCTCTTTCCTCCATCTATCCACATGAGCAGCAGATATTACCTTCCCACCC